>NC_068358.1:124718057-125018057 GCF_020536995.1 Dreissena polymorpha
AATATCGGGTAGGAAGCCCGACCAATGTCGACCTACCCGACCACTCATGCCGACCGAACCAGACCAGTACACGACCGCTTGGTCGGGCTTGATCGAGTTGATCGGATCGGCAGTGGGAACCCACCTTAAGGATTCCAAAATAATGTAAATATAGAATATGGGGAAATACACTCTACTACTATAATTAGTTGTTTTTTTTGTCTATAACCGGTAATGACAGACTTGTTCGTTCAACAATTAAATATTGTAATGTCGTTGCTGGATGCTTTTTTTCTACTATTACTCCTTAGATTAACATGTGTGATTGTTGTGATATTTATTAGAGTGGAATTGTAATTGTGTATACAACTGCTGGAACTTAAATCATTTGCTTCAATTCGGTATTACGTTTACTGATTGCTCAAGTTGGGAAAACGTACATTGTTAAATTTGATTTCAAATGTATTTGTTGACTAGAAGGCGATACCATATGATATGAGATATTCAACGCGAGGATATAATTTTGACCAACTTGCCTATTTCCTAATAATGATCCATAGGATAGTGTTGTGTTCAATTTGTATTTTTATGCATGTGCATTCGTCCGTTCATTCGTTCGTACGTTCCAAAATCTGTCTGCTCAATTTCTCCTTTACGTTTGGATGATTTTCGCTCCAACTTTCAAATCTGAATATTCGTATTGTAAAAATGATTGTGAAGGATTGAGTTTGCAATGTTATCAGATTTGGCGACACATGTATGATCTTTAATTTTTTAACTGTTGAACACATAATCACCAAAATTGTGTGTACCCAACTGCTCCTCGTTGGCAGATTTCGCAAAACTTGTCCAACGATATTCATGTTAAGGTGATCATAAGGAAAGGACTTCAGTCTTATACAAACGGTCGATACCGCATGTGATTTTGAAAGAATTGTAAATGTGTTAGGCCAATTGTTTCGTGAATGAAATTCCTATTTTCATGTACAATAATGAAATGATTGTGGTATCTATATATTTCAGATCGATTGCTTTACTCAGAAGAGGGCGTATTATGCTTTTTTTAAACAAACAGAATTCATCCTAGTATTGCAATTTAAATATAAATGGGTGATTATACTGCAAGACTTTCAATTCGGAATTTTCTCATTGTGTTAGTGGTGAAAACATCATTACTCAGTCTGGTGAATGCAAAGATATCTACACCTTTACAATTCGAGAACAATACACAAAGTTTTCATTTGACAGCTGATGCACCGAAAGCTATTGCATGGATAAATCCATTTTATATGGACGCGACCGTGTTTTTCAACAACGTTGAGGTGGGAACCTGCGATGTGTACAGAGGGCACAGCTATGTCTTGAGTGATGAAATTCTATCTCGTGTTTCAATAAATATCACAAATGGACATTGCCAATTAAACATTTTCCGTACTTCTTGTGAGGACAGATCTATTGCGGTTAAACTTACAGGGGCATCTCATGTAATTAACGCTTCTCTTATTGTTGACGGATGCGACTCCAAACCAGACCACACCTCTATAGGTGGCAGGATCACCGGTAGTGTCAAAGAGAGCATTGTTTTCGGTTGTGTCATTGGTATTTACAATGTTAGTGAAACGCTGTTACCATTTTCGTGCTTTTTTCAGCACGTTTTGAATTTGTTCTTTGCAATGTGCAATTCTATATCCGAGGTCGTTTGGATTTTTTTTCAAGATTTTAATATATATGTTTTTCCCACGTTTATATATAGATGCTTGGCTTGTAAAACATGTAAATAATTATGAGTGAAATTAATGTTTCTATAACAATGGCGACTTTGTACTTTTATCATTTGTATTTGTTCGCAAATTTATTCATTCGTGTATATTTGTTAACTATATATATATGCTCATTTTCAAATGTGAGGGCTATGAACCTGTATAGGCTTTATAGATAAATAAATGTATGTTGTTGTTGTTGTATACTCACATATATATAAAAAAAAAATTTCATTTTCATATGTGAGCGTTATGAACTTGTATATGCTTTATTGATGAATACATGTTGTTGTTTGTTGTATTCTTGCATATATTAAATTAATGCTCATTTTCATATGTGAGGGCTATGAACTCGTATTAGCTTCATTGATGAATTGATGTTGTTGTTGTACATATCTCATAACATACACAAAAACAATTGTATTATAATATGACGAAACAATGCAGTATGTAATTTACTGAAATGTTTAAAGTAATTTATTTAAAATATTCCACGTAGATAAGATTCTTAAAATTGTAATTACAGACACACCCACATATAACATTCGTATTCACAAATGTTAGTGAAAATTCTTCCAATCGTCTGTCTTGTAAGTAATTAGTAAATATAAGATGTGCAGTTGCAATATCAGATGCAATTATGTATTCCCTTCATAACTAACCATGTTAACCAGTTCATAACACTATCGTCCAATTTCTATCTTCTACCATTACTTATAAATTGTATAATGCATATATAATGTAGGCTATGAGCTTGTATAAGCTTTACTGCTGAATAAATGTTGTTGTTGTTGTCGTTGTATATACAATTTTGTGCGAATTGTGTATCGGTGTTTTTTTAATGATAGTGTCCGATAAATGAAAACAAATATGATGATGGTCTTTTAGTAACTTACTTTTACACGGGGCGATTTGTAGTGGAAAAATAGCAAAGATCGAAATGCATATATTGGTTAAATGCATTTATTATATTGTGTTAATTGTGTTTATATTTAAACCATATGATTCGATTTAAATAGCAGAAATCTACAACTCAACAAAAAAATCAAACTTTTGCAAAAAGCGTTTCTTAGAGTTATTAACGATCAAAATAATAGTCGATTATATAGTTTACTTTGAGATGTGTGGACCCAGAGTGTGTCGCAGCACTCTAATGTTACTAATTTACTGGGACGAATTTGATTATGGCTGCAATGTCAAGCTATTGAGTTTAGCTGATTTTCAATGTTGGTGTAGTCTTGTCTTTGTATGGTAGTCAGAGAACCCGGATAAAACCCTACCTGTCCTGTACGGGTGATCACCAACCAGACTCACGTGTTGACGGGAACTGGGATTGAAGTGCCTTAACCCATTTATGCCTAATGGACTCTCCCGTCCTTCTAAATTGGATCAATTTATTTCCAAAATAAGTTATGTCTAGTAAATTTATTTCTATATTTAGAATATTTCTTACAAAAAATCCTTTAAGCAAACAGCGCAGACCCTGATGAGGCGGCGTCTCATCTGGGTCTGTGCAGTTTGACAAGGCCTTTTTTCTAGACGCTAGGCATGAATGGGTTAACCACAACACTGCCCTAACCAGACAGCAAAATGATCTATAATTATTCAAAAATAAATAAATATAGAATATGGAAAATATAGTCTATTCATATATTTAGTTGTTTCTCCCTATTTTAAGAAACACATACATAAATCGGTGATGACATAATGTGGGTGTTCAACCATTAAACTTTATAAAGCCGTTCCGTATTGCTTAAGTTTATTTGCTACCTATACGCCTAAGATTAATGTGTGTGATCGTTGTACTTTTATTGAAGTTTCTAAAACAAATGTTGTAAATTTAATTATTTGTTTGAATTCAGTATAACGTTCAATGGTTGCATAAATCAGTAAAAATGTAATCCACGTTGTTTAATTAATAATTTATTTAAGATGTATTTGTTGACTAGAAGGCGATACCATATGATATGTGATATAAAACGCTAGAATATAATTGTTGCCAAAGTGCCGTTTGCGTTATAATTATCAATAGGCTATTATTGTTTTCAATTTGCATTTTATACGCGTTCATTCTTCTGAATGTTCTATCGTACTTCTCAATGCTCACCTTCTCTCTTACTTTTGGCTGATTTTCGCTCCAACTTTCAAAGCTGATTATACATATTGTAAATATGATTGTGAATGAAGGAGTTTGGAATGTGATCAGTTAAACCGGCATATTTATTGCCTTTTTAAACTGTCGAACACATAATCGCCAAAATTGTGTGTACCCAACTGCTCGTTGGCAGATTTCGCTAAACTTGTCCAACGATATTCATATTTAGGTGATCATAATGAAAGGAAAGTCTAACAAAAACGGTCGATACCGCATGTGATTTTGAAAGGATTGTTGATGTGTTAGGTCAAATGTTTCGTGAATGAAATTCAGTTTATCAATTACCATTATGAAATTATTATTTTATCTATATATTTCAGACCGATTGCTATACTCAAAAGAGGATGTCTCATGCTTTCTTAAAAAAACAGAAACACATACTATTATTGCAATTTAATTAAAATGAGTGATAATACTTTAAAGGTTTTGAAAATAAATTTTTACATTTTGCATATATCATTACCAAAAAGAACGAAAAGAAACAAACATGTACACGCGTGCATTGTCGGAGATGTTTGCAAAGCTGTCAACTTGAAGTCATGTATAATAGATCCAAATTTAGTTCACATTTATGAAAGTCTACCCATAATTTGAACTATAGGCAGAAAATGTTATTATAAATGTTTAGATTTCCTACCGGACGTATATTTTTACCTGTATGAATAAATTGCTTTATTTTACAATGATTTTCAAGCAATAAAAAAAGATACAAATAAGCTGGAAATTCACTTAGCTTCAGAACGGATATAATTATAAAACCTCAAAGTTCAATGAAAATGATCTACAATGCATCAGAGTGGGCATAAATCAGCTGTAATAGTGAGCTTTTAAGTTTATAAATGAACTGCACTCATGTCATATCTCGACATCTTTGTACAGCACCATGTCATATATTTTTATTGTCAGCATGTTGAATGAAAAGTCGAATTTTTCCATCAATACGAATTCTTTTAAGAAACCCTGGCGGATATGCTACTCGTGGAGATTGGTTAATATAATTGTCGGTGCAAAAACTTTTTCACTGGCATATCTTTAAAGAAATTTGTAAATAAAGTACTAAATATGGGACAAATCCCTGCATCGTCGACTTTAAATAGCCATATTTCAATAAATCCTGAATATTAATAACCAGGATTTTTCTAACATACATGGTAATATCTCGTCTGTATACACCAAAATATATTTTAATTCAAAAATGCATTTAAACAATTATAAAACTGGATTTACTTACCCTACCGAAATTCATCGAAATCTATCGACAACTTCTCCTAGCATATCCAACTTCTTACAGCATATCGGGTTTCCGGGGGTGGAGTATCCACTCTTAAAGTGATATTGTTTTCAATTACTCTGTGCGCGACAATAACATAATTTTGAAGTACGTTAACTTGCAAACTTTTTTTGTTGGAATTTATTGTTTTCCTTGTTTACTTCATTGCCTAAACCTGGATTGATTGTTCATCGATATATGCTGTAAATGTGCCAAAAACATTTGAGTCAATAACTTCCTGTCCTATAGCAATTTTACTAATATATCTTATGTTTTTTTCCAATTGACATATTGTGATTTGATTGTTTTCACGTTTTTCCTGTGATAGTCATAGCCTCCACTCATTGTGAAAACCGATCTGCTATAGTTGCATAGGAGCCAAATCCACGGTCCACATACAGTCAGCAGGAAGGATACTCTCGTGTTGTATGGGCGTCCATGTTCAAGGGGTCAATGCCAGGTCGCTTGAATCTTACCTGGAGATAGTTAGGTTTTTAAGTCGGAAATAACACTATGCATGCAAATCCACATACGTTGTAGAAGGTACTTGCAGCGACATCATTTTGGCTCATTAATTTTGACATGAAGTATTTTACATTATCCCACTTTTACAGCGAATTCGGTTGATTAAAGCCCCGTTGATTAAATTTCATCTATAATCAACGGCAAGGCTATAATCAATGGCACGAAATGACGTCATCAACTGCCGAACCGGGACTACTTTTTCCCACGCACCTCGTCACCTGTATTTGCCAATCGCATCAATAATAAAAACACTCAAAAGTTTGTCAATCTTAATGACCTTATAACAAAGAAAAGTAGCAAAAAAAACGTGTTTTTTTTTGTCATTTATTTTTATTAAAACCTCTAGTATTAGGTAAATTTAACACTATGCAAATAGGTTCTGTTGTTGTAGCTCCCCTTTGAAGAAGTCAGTTCGAGTTGCTCCCCTTTGACCGTAGAAAACAATCGTCTGGACCAAGAAATCCTGTGTTAATTTACAAGCTGTACTCGGATATGTGTCCATCTGATTTTTCTTCAAAGCATCTTTCCAACCTGGCAATACGCACAAATGACACTGCATCCCAGTGGTTCTTGCGTCAACAATTGGGTGTCAACAAGCTAGGTCAGATGCTGAAGGCCATGGCAAAAGACGCCGGCTTTCTCAAGCACAAGAGAATAACGAACCACTCAGTTCGCAAATTCCTGGTCAAAAAACTTCGAAATGCAAACATTCCACCCACTGAAACCATGGCCATAACAGGGCAAAAAATGTCCAGTCCATAACCAATTATTCCAACATATCTGTTGAACAGCAGCAAAAGTGTTCATTCTTGCTCAGTCCAGTAAATGTAACAATCCAACAGATTCCTCTTGTTCACCTTCATGCACCGAAACTATGGCCGAAATGCAGCCTAGACAACCACTGTCTACCGTCGAACAAGTTGATCTTGATGTTCGCCCCACCCAGTCACTTCACCAGCAAATGTCTTTCTCTAGTTCGAACAACTTTGCCTCACAATTCTTTGGTGCCACTTTCAACATTTAAAATGTATATAATTAGCTTAAATCCAAGTAATCTTTGTTATTTCGTCACGAAGTAACCAATATTATAACAAAGAAGCAAATATTGTGCACCTCGTGATCGACTTGATGGTTTGTTATCGAAAGTGAATTGTGTGTGGTGTTAGGCTACGTTGTAAACAAATGTAGTTCCTTGTATATAACAACTTAATGTCATATTGATATCATAAAACTTTAAGATTTGCAATTCAATATGATTAAACTTGTAATTAATAACCCTCGACACTTTGTTACAGAACGATATTCTGATTTAAAAAAAGATTATTTGATCAGCGGTTATTTTTGGAACGCGGAGTAATACACTCGCCTTGGTTACACTACAGTCATTATCAAAGTACGACAAACACTCATGTAAACTTATTTTGTTTAAATAAAAAAAGTTTACTGAATAAAAAGTGGGATAAATAGAATAATAGGTCAGTGTTGATTATAGATCAGGTTTATCATGCTCGGCACGAAAACGAAAAAGCACTCGCCAAGGCTCGTGCTTTTTGTTTTCTAAGCCTCGCATGATAAACCTGATCTATAATCAACACTAACCTATTATTCTCTATTTATTTAGCTAAAAAGGCGCATAACACGAATGACGAAAAAAGAAAAGTTCTAAAATACCGTATTTGTTTACATTTATTAGTTTTTATTGATTAAAATATCACGACTGATATATTAAATTACTTGAAAAAAGTTATGTTTTCATATTTTCAGTATATTCGGTAATACTATTTACTGGGTACCGGTACCAGGTAACTACCAGTAAACGCCACTAGATTGATCATTATCGTCACGTGGTAAACCCAGGAATGAAAATTGTGCATGCGTAGTGAATTGTATATATTTTGTATATAAAATGATCAATCTACTTGCGTTATTTATAGTGTGTTTATCGTTATGTCACCTATTTTCGCGATGTACTTTCGATTTCACATTGCGAAATTTTATTACCGAATATTCTAAAAATATGAACTTTTTTTCAAGTAATGTAATATACCAGTCGTGATATTTTAATCAATGCAAACTTATTATTGTAATAAAATACGGTATTTGAAAACTTTTCTTTTTCGTCATTTGTGGTTGACGGTACCTTTAACACGGGGTGGAATCATTGTGATCATAACGCTCGTGTTATGTGCGTAAAATGTCGCAATGCAGCTTCCGTTGTGGTGGCAATTTCGAAAAATGGATGCAAACGGTGAGTACGATTTCGTTTTTTACGTTTCTCGAAGATATAAGGACCTTAATATAAAATTCGGGGAATGCTATTCGATACGAATATTAATATTGTTTACTATTCTGGCAAAATTCTTGAGAAAAATCCGATATTCTAACCTCAAGGACTTTACAAAGGTTGGGTCATGTGTTTCTGACAATGAACAAGTCGCATATTTTTACGATATTATTATACTTTTGTACAGAAAATCTCATTTTATATTCGTTTTTTTTAATAACTATGCTCGGCTATAAAAAATATCGTAACCTCTGCTGCAAAGAAGGCGTTTTACCCGTTGTTTTGAAAATGTTGTGGTCGCGAGCACATGTTGTGGTCGAAATTTATTGTTGTGGTGCTGATGTGAAATAAAACAGATGGATAATTGAGTCTGTATGTCTGTTTGTCTGTCTGTCTTTCTCTGTGTATGTCTGTCTGTCCCTGTGTCTGTCCGTCCGTCCTTGTCCGTACGTCAGTCCGTCTGATCGTTTACTCAATCTACATTTGATCCAGACTGGCTCATGTTCGAAATCTGGTGCTGGTTACTTGAGGAATCACTCTGCATTTAAATTAGGTACATAAATTGTTAATTGTTAAATATGGAAAGCTGATAACCAAATCCCTTAAATTGCTGTTCATCATTTAGCATGGTTTTGAATTTCCCTGCTCATCTCTATGTGAAGTCGAATTACAGTTTAAACATTCTAATATTTAAAACGCGCTTGAGTTATTTACATTATTAACAAATATATAACAATTGTATTCACTGCTGTATTTTATGTAGGCTCAATGTGATAGATTTTCAGGAGACAAACGAGGCGTTTAAAGTTTACATCTCCATTTTGTTATACCAGTTTGAAGATGAATTACCTCATTGCCAGATCTTTTTTTACACGGGACAGTTTTACTTTGTTAATACTTACGTTATTATCGGAATTAAAATACAATTTAAATACGGAGTATGTTCTTCACTTGATAAATGCACATGAAGATAATATAGATTACCTACAATGTATGTCAATTTATTTGTTTACGTGATTATGATTTCCATGTGTATGAATATATTAAAATTCATTTTTAAAGACCTAGAACAGTTCAATGGCCCGAGTCTAGAGTTCTCAAATGCAAATCGGTTTGCCCTCCGTCCGTCCGTCTTTCTGTGCGTCCTTCCGCAAAACTTTATAATGCGCTACATCACTAAGTATAAACCGGGTTCTTTTATGAAATTTGGCGTGCATAAATAGAAATTAAACATTTCACTAAAACTGGACCCTGAGATAACTGTAATGCATTGAATGTACTTAAAAAACTGGTATATCACATTGGTTGTTAATCAAGGGCGATATATTAATAGGCTGTCTCGTCCTGATTCAATATTTTCTCGCTAAACGGTCACGCTATATACTAATAACGAGTTGGTATGTGTCAGGTCGCAACGTGGTTATCCCGACATCAAACAAACGCCAAAAGTTCTTCTGCACGTTCTGTGGAAAGATTTTTAGTGCAAAAACTTCTATGAACAATCAACTCGCAACTAGTTTTGTCTTCTCTGCGGTAAAAAAGCATTAACACAGTTTTTAACATGAAAAGACATCAACACGTCGTACACTTGAACAAACGGCCTCATTCGAGTTTGGTATGCAACAAACACAAGTCATATGTGAACAGTGCAACAAGAAATTCCGATCCAAACGACCTTTATCTAATCATATGAGAGTGAAACACACCAATCGCAAATTCGTTTGTGAGCTATGTGGCTAATATTTTGAATGGCAATCAAGCCATTGAAGGCATGTGTAAACTGTCCACAAAGAAGACATGGATTTGCAAGTCGAAATTGTCAAAACGTCAGTTTCGTAAATGTTCTTCTGTAGGCATAACAGTCACAAAATATAGGATTAAACAGTTCAAACAAACAACAATTGTCTCGCAAATAATATGACCATGCCACTTTAAGTTATTTTAACAAAGGAACTATGTTAAATCGTTTAAATATTGTTGTTATTTTTTTGTTTTATGGTATTTTAAAAGTCATACATTTCTTATACTATTAGATTATGGGCAATTTCAAAAATTAAATTCCAATCGATTAAATGTTATCCAACATATTTTGCATTTGCTTAATTTTAAACACAATTGTCAGTGTGCTTGTACAACTGTGTAAAATATTATAGCTATATTTTTATTTTATTCCATGTTCTTACAAACTACTAGTAAACTGTTTTAAATCTCAAACCATAAATATGTTTTGTTTTTTGTTTTCTTAGACATGTAAGTACATGTAGTTTTTTCTGTTTACATTCATGTAACAATGAAAGTATTTGATTGCATGAATTAAACCATATCTTAGTTTAAAGGCGGATTGAACTTTCTGTGAAGAAACAGAAATTATGATCAAGCTAAAATTCTCGTAACAATATGTTTGAAACCTTTTGTGTTGCAATATTTGTATGTTTATTTTATTCGTTTAATAATTCAATATGATACTGTTTTGAATATTCATATGCGTTTTTCTATAGAAGAGCAACATACCGTAACTTAGCATCGTGTTGTATCCATCCTAGAGATTGGTATAAAGGTACAATTACAATAAAATTACAATTCGTTGTAACAGTTTTATCAAAGAGCATGTTGGGAATGAAATGAAGCCAACGAGCTATTTGATTGTATTTGTGTTACGTTGTACATTGTATGTATGTTTTAATTACGTATATATTTTAATGTATGTTTTGGTATGCTTCATTATATATTTTATATGTAATTATAGACAATTTGTTTGTTTTTGTAATACTTTGAACTGCATAAACTATAATGATATTGTGATAAAAGAATATGTTTTAGATTAAACTGTATAACATATATGCTAGTGTGCTCAATAATTTTACGTCTTTTCCCTCTGATATTTGATTAAATTATAACTTAATAAATTTAAATGTACATATTAAAATGCAATTCAAGGTTGAAATTTGACCACACTCATGTATTAGGTTTCTTTTTTCCGATAACATTGTCAAAAATTAGGGAAGGTAGGTCGGCGAAACTTTTTTCATTCGACTTTTTACCTGTGCAAGTTATTTCCAACTTCGCAAAGTCTTCTGAATATGTTTGCAACATTAATTCTATAAAATTAAAATATGGCACAGTCATAATTTTGATAACAATGATCAAGTTAAACAAACAATGTATTTTTCGCTGTGAACTGGATTTCAAATGACCAAACAAATTACGTGTCGGTACGAAAAAGTAGGATTCGTCGGGTAAGTGGAAAACAAACAAATCTTTGGACCTAAGTAACATACTTTAAATGGTTTCAAAAAGAAATGTTTCATGTTCATGTACTTTGAAGAAAACAAATATCGAAAAGAGAGTAACACCCATTGTAGAGAAAACTTCTTTTAAGCGTCATGAATTTAAAAACAAAGAACAAGACACGTAATATTAATGAAAGTATATTTAATAACATCTTATTCTGCGTATAACTATGGTCCATTTCACATAAAATAAAGATATTTTATACGTTATGTAACTAGTTTGAAAATAAAATGATCCTTTCTTTCATAATATTGTAATAATGAAAGGATAAACCAGGCCCGCGTGAGGGTAGATATGCAACTATATATTTGCTTTAAATAATAAACAAGTTTTTAAAGTAAGTTGTTTACCCTCAAGATGCTTTTTCAAACGTTCTTTTAAAATTAACACATGGGGACTACGAAATGTTTAACAGTTGCACATGCACATATCATTAATTTTCATGGAAAAAAAACCTTTAGATGGCAGTTTCTTTTCTTCATTGATTTTATAACCGAACTGTACTCGGATGGGCTGTTCCCCTCTCAAGGATCCGTCCCTGCTCGGCCTGTACAACTTCTCTCATGTATACACACGCGCACGGTCCTTTTTATCGAAAAAGTGAAATGTTACAATAATCGTTTTCCACCACCCTTTTTAACAGGCGTACTGGTATTTAACGTCCGATTTAAAGATGTTTTTCCACGGACTTTTGTATTGTAAGAAATCCGTTTGATACTGCATAGGAACAATCCTTTCGTTCGGCTTTCCTTGAAAATATCCATCTGCAATAAAAAATGCAAAAGTAAAATAATGTTTACTATGAGTGGTCGTAAAGCGAAGTTTCCGTGCAACATAATTGTATAGTTTCAGTTGTTTAAATAAAATATTACCAACTTTTATTCTTGTTACACTACTGCCCTCACGTTTGTGCTTATATAAGCTACTTCACATCAGGACCACAACAATATATTGCGACCACAACATGTGCTCGCGACCACAACATTTACACAACAACGGGTACAACGCCTTCATTTCAGCAGAGGTAACGAGCATAGTTATTAAAAAAACGAATATAAAATGGGATTTTCTGTACAAAAATATAATACTATCGTAAAAATATTCGACTTGTTTATTGTCAACATCACATGAACCAACCTTTGTAAATTCCTTGAGGTTAGGATATCTGATTTTTCTCAAGAATTTGCCAGAATAGTAAACAATATTAATATTCGTATCGAATAGCATTCCCCGAATTTTAAATTTAGATCAATATGTCTTTGGGAAACGTGAAAAACAAAATCGTACTCACCGTTTGCATCCATTTTTCGAAATTGCCACCACAACGGAAGCTGCATTGCGACATTTTACGCACATAACACGAGCGTTATGGTCGCAATGATTCCAACCCGTTTTTAAGGGCATGCAATTTATGGCATGTATGGACTGGAAGTATGAAAAGCACAATGTTAATAACTTATGCCCGGACACTGATATATTTAGCGTCGGTTATCATTAAGAAGAAGCATCTTGTCATCTGATCATCCGGGTATGAATGTCATGAAAATACAGGCCCGTAGCCATGGTTTTGAAAAGGGGGGTGCGAATTTTCCCATCAACGAATGTTATTCAGCAACGGAGTGGCGAAGTGGGTAGGTGCGGGAGGGGGTACTCCTCCTGCAATCGGGGGTTTGAAGGTCCTCCCCCTAGAAACATTTTGAAAATGAAACGTAAAACACTGCATTATTGGTGACTTTTTATCTGTATTTAGAGACTGAAGTTATAGAGCATTTTTATATGAAATTTCCTTTCCATTGACCATACTCAGTGACTGATCGATATGTTTATGAAATAACAAACATGTATTTCCCATTACCGTTTTTCATTCACCACCTTTATCGACCAGTCACGGAAATACATTATATTATACGGCGTTTAACCCGACACTAGTATGCGCGCAAACACTTAGTTTACATATGCAACAACACATTTATAGAAAGTAAAATCAACACTAAGAGCGATATAAAATATCATTATTTATTGGAATCTTGATAAAATTAGTGTATTTTACCATTCCAAAATTTTACCATTCATAAGTCAAGCAAATTAAAAGGAAATATTTTACTTTGTTCAAAAACAATTGTTTGGCTACTACTATGGATAGCACGTGCTAATAGTGTAACAACAAACACTGTTTAACAAAACTGGGTCATCTCTAATTTGCATCAATACCAATCAATACCAGGGTGCATGATCACGTGACTTTGTTAATGGAAGTCAACACACCGGTAAGTGCTGCCTTTTCCAAAAAACTTTGTAAAACAAGTTTTCTTAAGAATTTCAACTAGTGCATAAAAGATAGATGTTTAAGCTGCGTTTGTCAATGTGAAATACATCAGAAATACTTAATATAATAAGCATGTGTTCTTTTTTGAAAAATTTCATTTATACTGCACAAATATCCTTCACGCAAATTGAATTTTTGTCACCGATTACAGACGTATTCTCAAGGATCGACACACACTGCAAGAAAACTGTCTTTTATGCACTAAAGATTTTTGCAAATGTTTTTCAATAACGTGACATATTTTTAGAAATAACGTTCTGAACGGTGTGTTTACATTCTGTCCAGCCCGTGTGTAAATACCTGAAAAACCAGGCTTATTCTGCACCCTGAATAATAAACAGAAACAAAATGGTATAACTGGTTACTTGTACTTTTGTCAACCATTTTTAACAAATTAGTTATCTGTTTTCTCAACGAATTTCAGAAACATATAAAACTTAACGCTTCATAAACACCCTATAACCACAAACTGGCCCTTTGGTCTCAAAGTCCTTAACAGTGTATACCAGGACATTGAAAAAAGGACGTATTTGCCCATTATGCTCAGGATCCGTCACAATAAATGAACATTAAACATTAACGTCCACCTGATCAAATGTTATAACGGTTTAAATTCATTATAACATCATAGATCTTCTCACATGTTGCTGTCAAACCTTCTATTGATTTCAGCAATTCTGCGGTTAAAAATTGTAATCACGGTCTATCTCGGAAATTACTTCATAGAGAAATTTAATTATATGGTGACCTGTCGGCAGCCTATTGAATTCAATATAAGTGTAACGCTTAAATACGGAGACTCACTGGATTCGGAGAAAAGATAAATCACCGTTTTTGCGTCGAATAAATTTGGGTGCAACTTATAGTACACATGTTGTTACTTGTCAAAAAACATTGGGTGCAAACGCACCCAACGCACCCCCCCCCCCTTGCTACGGGTATAAAATAGTCCCAGAAAATAAATCCCTGAAAACCGAGATACTTGACCAACAACTGTCAGTCATCGCAGCAGCATTACAAGGTAAGCAACCAAGCAATAACCCTGAGCAATAATCAAGGCTAAACACAACATGGGACCAAAGCCTGAAACACAGCCCTACTTTGATTTATTAGTGCAACCGTTTAACCTTTACAAGAGGTCGCGGCAAGTGGACAACGGTCACTTCTTGAAGTGATTCCATCAAGAAAGTTGAGCTTTAAATAAATCACTGTTTTTGTCAAAATGGTCAATTATCACATATGTAGATTGTTTTTCATTTTCGTGATATCTGATTTTAACCCTCCAACCCATCGAAGGATTTTGTCTGGTTTCTTGCTTTTTTACGAAGACTAACATCATGCTCAGTTGCTGCGTCAATGCATTCCTGGAATATTGAACCATATACAAAAAAGACCATGGTTTAATAATGATACTTCATGTTGTCTTCTTTCAGCTGATAGGACAATGGAGTAGGTCCCATAATATATGTCCGGGTTTAATTTTCCCAAGTCCATGTTCGGGAAATGAATTTTCGGATATTTTTTATATTTTGAATGGTCTTAGGCCATAACAATTCTCTCCCTAAACAGCTTTTGAAACATTGAGTTGTTTCGTTGTTTTCAACAGCATTCAATTTATATCAAGCCTTTAAATTAACTCACACTTTTCCTAGTTAGGTTGCCACTACTAAGTCTTCATACTCATGGCAGTAAATAGCAACTTCCCTACTTGAATACTTGAATCAGAGGGAGATTGAGAATAGACATGCAGAGGGTAGCATTACCATCCCCAAACAAAGTATGTTGCTGGACTGTGGATCGAACCCGCGATCATTGTATTTGAACTTCAGCGCCCTAAAGAATGTGGGATAATGAAACCTGAAACTCTTTTAAAAAGGCTCATGGACGGCCTAACAAACACAAACAAAAACAAATAAGAATCAGCTTATTTTTTTAGTTTCAAAGAAGCATGCAATAACAATTTGTTTGGCCTCATTCATGATCGACGGTTACAATAATCATATGTATATAGTTTTAGATCTACCAATTAATAATCGTATGTCTTCTCAGTGATATCACAGACAGCGGTATGATTTTTTTAAAGCTTAAAATGCGATCATTATACCTGGCAATTTATTTTTGCAAATGCCTAATGGCAGGAGCCTATTATTAAAATATAATTTCGCGAAGTAGTGCAATTTCTCAAAAGCTATACATGTATAAGACATGCGCACCGGCTTGTCTATCATAACGTTTCATGTTCTAGTTTTTAGGAGCGCCTTAGAGAAAGTCTTAATAAGTGACACAAGCGGGCATTTACAGCAATTTCTCGTTTCGCAGCCGGCTGTAAAACGGAATATAGACGATGGAGTTTTTGAACATTTGGCCGCCAACGTGTAAACAGTGTACCATATTATTTTAAGCATACACAATATTGTTCTGCAATAGGTCTTTATGGATGATATCAGAGTAATAGGTTTGAACCATGTGCATGCTATTTTTGTTTCAATACATTGTTGACTTTACGGTGAATGATGAAATGAATCGTGCATCAATTTAGTTAATGAAGGCTTAGGTCAAGCTAAATTAGTGTTGTTGTTTTTTAAATAATTTGAAATATATTTAAAGGTAAAGATTCTGTCTTGATTTATATGTTTATCTAACTTAGCTAGAATATTGGTTTTTAATTGGATTAGTCGGATCACATGCCGACCGTGTATTTTTCCATATTAGGACTATAGATTTTTATAACCGATGGCGTAACGTATGTTGACAAGATTAAATAATTTAATACAGTATAGCTAGCAATTATGTCATTACGTTTATTGCTTTGGAAATTGTGGTACTCGGTTAGACAAATTTGTTCCATGGCTTCTTATTACCCTGTGTGATACGCTAAAATCCAATTTTAACTTACTGACCCTTTATTCACACCCTACGAGTTCAGTCAGAAGCCGTATAACTAAAAGTATTTACTTTCATTTTACTTTATGAACAATATATGTTTGTAAATTGTATATGCCCCCCTTGAGTGAAGTGAATGTAACAATCCGAACGGTCAAAATGATAACTCAGAAGTACATCACTGTGTAAGCAGTTAAGTGTCCAACGTGCGTGAAACTTTCTTAGAAACGAGCCAAATAAAAGTATTATTATTACTTTTACAAACAATTTATTCGGTAACAATTTTAGGGGTTAAATAATTCAATTAACTTAACCGCTGCACCATTTATAAACGAGTGAGTTGTGTTTATTTAACAATTAATAGACATATTGAGTTTGAAAGAGCTAGACCATTGGCAAACTGAAGGATGCCTTCTTGTTCGTTGGTTATCCAAATTTTCTTCTCCCTCCCAGAGTAGATAAAGCAGTGAAGAAATTATAAGGTCAACTCTTCTAAAGCCATAATGCGTGCTAAGATTTGTATACGACATTGTCTTAAATGAATCGCTGCAACATATATAAAGTTTTAAAATAACAACAGGTAGCTTTTACAACTAAGTTTGCACTTTCCATAAATCCATACATCTTCAAATTACGTTGCATTAAATGCAATAAACTAGACACAAGAAACTAATTCAATCGTATGGGAAATTTTAGCTAAATGAAGTCATCACTTCATTAAAGGGTCTTTTCACGGTTTGGTAAATTGACAAAATTGAAAAAAGATGTTTCAGATTCGCAAATTTTCGTTTTAGTTATGATTTTTGTGAGGAAACAGTATTACTGAACATTAACCATAGTCCAATATAGCCATTATATATATCTTTTGACGATTCGAAAACCTAAAAATTATAAAGCGTTGCAACGCGAAACGATTGAATAATTTGGAGAGTTCTGTTGTTGTCGTTTAAATTTACAAAACTACGAAGAATGCTTATATAAGGTATAAAATACTTATTCTATGTATAATTGGCGGAAAAGCCGAGAGGGCTAATGCGACCGACTAACTCCAGGACTCCGGGGGTCACTGGTTCGAGCCCTGGTACCGGCTACTTTTTTCCTTGTTTTAATTTTATTCTTAATTTTTTACTGGAGCTTTTAAGATCCAATGTTTACATTTATCAATATAAAGCATTTAATGACAAACTTCAAAATATGCCAAAATCTGTGAAAAGGCCCCTTTAAACCACAGGCTCTTGGCTCGGTAAATCGATTGTTAAATCACATATATTAATTTAGTTAACATAATTTCCAAACTTTCTGGAGAAGTATGGTACAGTAAATGGCTGCTTCCACATTTGTGTGCACCTATTTTTGAAAGATAATATAGATTCGCCTTTATTCGCCCGTCGATTATTTATTTCACGCCTTACTCAAAAAGTATTTTGTCGGATTTTAGGGACGCGTTTGTGTAAAAAGTATTGCGCTTTCAGAGATGATACTAAAAAAACTGAACATGTTTGTGCTCAGATTTCAGACTTGCATTTAATGATTGTCTCGGAAACAACCATGCGTTACAGTGCGTAATTAATACAGGATTTGAGACGTGTAGAAACTAACAGCTGTTACTATTATTTAGATATATAATAACTACCGGATGCCAGGCTTCTACGAAATTAATCGCTGTTATTGTTACCGGTATTTAGATATATTATAATGGTTTATACGGATATTTCCTGTCTGGGTCATTTTTTTATGAAAACCGTACACCAAAACTTCAAATATGTTACTGTTGCAGTATTACTGAAACATTCCTGATAATATTGTTGCGCGCATCGCCTGTGTCGTTAGCTCAAAGATCAATTTCACACCTGTTTGTGTTGATATTCAGGTCGATGACGCGATTTGTTGCTAGGACAGTTATGAGTTGCGGTGGAAATGAACTGTTACCGTGGTTGAAAATATTTTGTTTTACACGTTGAGGAAGTAGACTATTGCGAAATTTTACGTAAAGCGATACATTTTATTTGATTAAAGGCAATTTATCTACTAAAACTTACTGGTGTACGAGTAGTTGCTTCAAAGAATTTCTAACCAAAACGATAATTATAATTCGATAAAAGTCAAATATTCCCGGGAACTATTGGTATACACTGCACATAGAAACACATTCATGACCTTATCGTGTCTGCGAAATGCATGCATCTTTGTGACTGATTTGAGCTTGCCGTAAATTGATCTAAAAGATAAATGTTATTGTTCAATTTCAACCGGAATTCAATGTTAGAAACACTATTGTACGATCAATAATGCATTCTGAGTGATGCTGGGCAGTCCATATGAAACCTGTTTTACAACTAATTGTTGGATGAACGTGTTGTGTTGAAAAATCCTTCGAGCTAAAATGAAAACAAAATCCGTTAAAAGTTTATCATACATGTCACATACGTTTAAATGTTGCCAGATAGTTATGACCAAGGTCTTCTTGTATTATCTATAATATTATGCTCACCAAATGCTGGTGGTAAACAGTGTGACATTAGTACCGCCATGAAAACTGACATTTAAAAAAGCTAGCTGGTTAATAAACAGGTTTACTTTGAGGATACATGTCTGTGTGAAAGAAATAAACAGTATACCGATACAGAGGAGCCAACCATATGCGTATATCATTGACTTTGCTCCAACATATGATGAGACGTGGAACAAGAACAGTTTATTGTGTTTATTCTGAAATGGCGATGTTTTGCATGCACGTTTTGTAAATTAATTACTTATGCATTTCAGTACCTTGAAGTGAAACTTAATTATAAACCAATGTGAATTGTGTATAGTGTTAGGCGTAGTGCAGATTTAATCAAACAAGTCACATATTTTATTTACTACATAGCTCGCAAACATAGCTATACACTATGATATGTTGTATTTCATTAAATGTTAAACATACTGCCCCCGTTTGGCAGAGAAAAATAGCAACAGCGAATAAATCTACATCAGCAACTATACAATCAATATTATGAAGAAGGTTTTCAGAAGAAAGCAATTTCCCTTCGTATTAGTTGGCAGATACGGGCTCAATGAGGTATTAGGAAGACTTGGAGGAAGACTATCTACCGTATATCTAATGAACGTCTGCTCCTGGAATTCCGTGCCTGCAATTCACAATGTCAACAATGCTGCTTCTAACGCTTCGAATTGACGTCGTCTAGAGTATAAAGACAGCAAAGGCAAGACCATCAATTCTTCGTTGTCGGCTATATAATAATCGTTTTTCATAAATATGCGGTAATCGATTGCTGTGGACTTGCCTTTCAATTATCACCTTTAAACAACTTTCGTAAGGCTAAAGTAAAAGGCTAACATTTTGTATCGTTTGTTTTACGGAAGCGCCGACCATTAATTGCGTCAAATACAATTATTATAACTCACTTTGGTAAGATTTATTTTTATTTCACACGCCGATCTAGTAGTTTATTCAAAGCTATGATCACTTATGCTGATACATGAAGCAAACTTATATAAAACAGTTAACACATATATATGCTAACAATATGTGTATATACGCAAATAGTAGCCTTAATACAGATAATAAATCGCACACAAGTAATCACGTGCTCATTTTATCCATAAATAAATGTTACACGATGGCGGTATACGGAGAACTAACATAACAAATTCCAGTGAAAATTCCAATCACAGTCCTGAAGAAAATGGTATGATATGGATTAATACAGATTCTTTTCCAAAAACCTGTAGAAAGGACAAATGTTTAAGTCTAAATCATGAATTTGAATGCAGCAGTGAGCACTATGTTTGATGCATTTGACAATAACGATCTGCAAAACACGCCTCATGTGAAAAATTTATATCGAATAACCTCTACATGCATTTTATTCTATACATTTCAAAATAATTGATTTAATAGACTTTCTATATGGAGATCTTTTCAGCGAACAGGTCAAGTCAGTCCTATAAAACCTGTAAGCGGAAGTTTCCATAGCTAAGGAGGGAGAGAAATTTGGTTACTTTTTCCTAGTTCTTTTTTCCTTTTTCAAATAAGGAATAGGGAACTGTTCCTTATTCCTTATTAAAGCAAAACATATTTGACGTAGGGTTTTAAAGAAAAATAATGCATACAATTCTTAAGTAAATCAAAATAAAATAACTCGAATACATTTACTTTATGTATTGCGTTACATATTGATGTCTCTTCTTCGCGCTTGCATAGCATTTATTGTTTAAATCGAACCGATATTTTCTAATTCTAACTTCATATCAACAAATCCTAAAGCATAAAACATTATTTTACATGTATGTGGTATAAAAGTGCAGTCTTGTACATTTCAACATATTTGTTTTTATTTATAATCCAGTTCTTTTTTCGCGGCTGAATAAGGAAAAAACCAGTTTCTTATTCCTTTATTCAAGCCGAATAACAAATTGGCATTTTCTATGTTAAACATCAATGAAGTGATCCAAGGTTAACCACATATAAATGAACATCATTTTATATATATAGTTTGTATATTTAAAATATTTATTGCAATAAATTTCTGCTTAGTTTTATGTAATGATTATCCAGTTCCTTATTCAGTTTGAATAAGGAAAAAGGAACTGGTTCCTAAGTATTCAAATCGAATAAGGAACTGTAATGTTCTTTCTATAAATTCTAAATCAAAATGAACCAATGAGACGAATAAATAAACGCAAATTATTGTAAATGTAAGTCGGGTATAAAAATTAGTAATTCCAGTACATTTCTACTTTGTTTTATTAAATGATAACATAGTTCCTTCTTCTGTTTGAATAAGGAAAATAAACTAGTTCCCTATTCCTTATTCAAATCGAATAAGGAACTTGCATTTTCTTACTTAATGAATAAATTAATATGAATAAAGAGACACATAAATCAAGGAAGGTCACTGTAAATGTAGGTTGGAAATTATGAAAAAAAATTATGGCAGTACATTTCTTCTTAGTTCTCTTTTGTAATGATAACACAGTGCCTTTTTCGCGGCTGAACAAGGAAAACGTAACTAGTTGCACTTTCTAAAAATATAACTGATAACCACAGAGAACAGCGCCAAAAATTAAAAAATAACCCGATACACAACTCTTGTGACCTACTCGTCACCGATCAGACCCGATCCAAGACTGAAAACTTCACGGAGTAAAGGGCATTTTCCCTGCAAAGTTCACGGACCTCGGTACCATAATTCAATAAAACGTATGAAAAAAAACATTCTAACCGTTCTTGCCGTTACATTATGCATCAAAACTAACTGTCCAGCGTGTGAAACCTGTGTTTACATAAATGTCAACTGGCCGACATTTTAAACAAACGAGTTATTTCATTGGTCAAACGCGAAGGTGTGTTTTACTCCTGTTGGTTTCATACTTGAATCTTGTCTGATCGATGACTAGTAGGTCACGCGAGTTGTGTATCGTGTTATTTCTTAAATTTTGACCCAGCATTTGCAAAATTATTAAAAGATATACATGTATGTTTATTTCCATATCAATAAGAATAAGACCGAGTTCATGGAAATCGCTGCACAATTAATTCAATAACAATTGTTCAAAGCGATGCACCCTGTTTTCGGGTCAATTTGAGTTGAATACCTTGTTATATATAGATATATGATAGTGAAATTTATTTTTTAGAGAAGTTGATTTTTCGTTGTAATTTGGTTATTTTTCATTCCAAAGGATGGGTTTACTAATTAATGTCATAGCCAAACGCTAACAATCTGTGATCTGACCCTGACCTTTGGCCAAGACTATATGTTAGCTGAATACTAAACATGTTTTAGATATCTCCAAGTGCCTCTCATGAGTATAAGAATTTATTCTGTATCATTTGTCTACTTAATGACTGCACTTCATCACTTATAATCGTTATGAACCACGAATACCACTTCGAGAACACCAAACTCATTTATTCACGTTTCCTTTAACACTTCAGCTCATACAGTCATGTGCTCCAAACGAACCAATAGGCGTCGTCGTTGCCTCATTAAGATTCAGACTGCCTGGTCAAGGCGATGGTGTTTTAGCGCACTAGCTATAGTGACACTGTAGACAAACACGGAGTTCTTTTAATAACTGATTCTGTGGTACGATTCTTGTCAACATATTTTAAAGGATAACGTAGGAAAATATTGGCAACGAGGTTGGTAAAATTTCAACTCTTAAAACGTGTTAAATACTTTTGCATATGGCGTCAATAAAATAAATCCGACCAAAAACCTGTTTGATATTTTTCTAAAAAATAGTGTGTTTTTTTTACTGAAATTATATTTATTAAAGCTACTGGAAATATATTCTTAAATATCTATGTTCTTATTTATTAACTGAGAAAAAGTTGTTTATCCCAAAACAAGTTACGGCGAATGTTAAAAAAATATTAACAAAAAATAGAATCAATATAATAAATAAAAGACCGATGTATTATTTTGTTGTTCGTATTAGTGATGGTATGTAAATAGAGATTATTGCGCTCGCGTGGATTGCTTAGCTCTTTAAAAGCTTCTGAGCTAACTCATGGTTGATCCGTACGTATAAACATTGTTTCCATTAACATAACAAGACTGATTGATTAAGTGCGCCTAAGAGGCTATGGAACATAACAACCATGTTCTATTAATTATTAAGTTCCGCGTATCCGTGGTCTGCGAACCTGTTCCAATGAAAATTACCAATATCATAACTCGGGCGATGGCATTCGTGTTTGTGCACGTATAAAATTAATTGTCGGTTCATACATGAAGCTTCGTAATTGAATTAGCTTTCATTTGCAGGACGTAAATGTTTAGCCATGTGTGGCATAGAGTATAACAATGTTCCGCCATAATGCATCGCTTTTTGTGGAACCGTACTGAATATTTTAATAGTTTGATCAAAACGCTCATGTAAACTGCTATAACTTATAATACATCTGCACACTGAGCGTCGAATCAGAAATGGCATCTTGGTTTGGATCCCTATGCACAAGTTAATCTCAATGGATTTTTTTTTCATTCTACCCACACACCTTGGTCAATTATACATGGGTTAAATTCATGCAAACTGATATATTTTGTCATTTTTTCACCCAGATAATTGGCCGATGTACGTTTGCAAGCCTTGACCTGACCGTTTATGCACGTGCAACCATATATTATGATTGGGGAAAAAATACTGACTCAAAAAGAAAATTTCACATCGAGTGAGTGTTGGAAACTACAAGATTGCAATATATTTTATTGAAAAGCATTTGTCGTATACATGTAAGAATAAACTTGAATTAACATGATAATTTAATATAGAATTAAAAAATGTATTTTATGCTGTATTATCTACAAGTTTATCTGTTACGTAACCGCTACTTAACTGGAAGTCGTACTTGACATACTAGTATTGCTCCAGTATTTGAACCATAAATTGCTACTTAAATGAGGAAACCATCGACATTAAGTAGCGAAATCCGAAACCACTTTAATTATTTGAATAGAAGATATAAAGCATAGAGAGCGAATGAAATACATAACATGAGACAAAAACAAATTAACCAATGAAATGGAAACAACACTCAAAATTAAGTATGTAGTTTTTTGTCAATGGTTCTTTAGAATACGATGCATATTTAGATAATTATCTTTGATTTATCTTCAGCAATGTTGCCAGTGCCTTTTCAATGCTCTTACGACCATGATTGGTATTTGTACTTGTTGACTGTAACTGTTCAATAACCATTGAAAGTAAAAATTCTTTATTCATGGCTATGTCCAGAAATTATGACTTTTACTGCTACACTCTTTGCTATGTTATTTTGACAAGTTGGCCAAAATTATGATCGAACATCGATACATTAATTGCCATCGCGGATTACGGTATGCAAGCGCAGTAATTAATAGTTTTATCGCCAACCGTGTTTCTGTAAGTCCGTTTACATGTCGAACGTAAGTTTTTTTTTTAACGTTACATGGTCAGAATCAAATTGGGTGAAGACGTAGGAGCTATTTTATACATATGGGTATCTTTGGATATTCTTTAGAGGTGAATGGCATTAAAATAAATACAAAACAACACAAGAAGACAAATTTGAAAACAAACCCGTTAAATATTTGAGTCGCGTTCTGAGAAAACCGGGCTTAATGCATGTGCGTAAAGTGTTGTCCCATATTAGCCTGGGCAGTCCGCACAGGCTAATTAGGGACGACACTTTCCGTCTAAATTGAATTTTTTCTAAGAAGAGACTTCATTTAGACGAAAAAATGTCATAAAAGCATACAGTATCGTCCCTGATTAGCCTGTGCGGATTACACAGGCTAATCTGGGACGATACTTTACGCACATGCATTATGTCCGGTTTTCTCAGAACAAGACAAATTTTTCAAATATCAATTCCAGCATTTTCTGCTGTCATCCTGTAGGATAGGCCGGCTTGCATGAAACAAACATATGTGTACTCATAAATGTCATTACCATCGCTATAAACGTGAACAATCCACACTCGGTGTACAATTTCGAAATAACATTCCAGAATTATCGGACTTTTTCCCATTAATGGCGGTTCTAATTTGTAGCTTTAGTCATTAGATCGCTAAACGCGAGTATTTTACCAGTGGAACGTCAAATGTCAATATTTTCGCGTCTCTAGTGAGCTATTATATGGCCATTAACACGACGAGCAATCAATTACTTTCCTCGGTCACGCAGGTCTATGATGTTTACGTATGTGTTTTAAAGTGTCTGGTTTTATCGAACTGAGAAAAATGATACTTACTGTTTGTAGAGGATTTAAAATAACAGAAAGAATATACAAAAATATGGCAATTCTGTACAGTTAAGAAAGCGCATGGTATGAGTCACGTAAGACGTCTACATGTACAGGAAACATCACCATTCAATATATGGTCTGTAATACATGCAATATCTAAGTTAATATACATCTTTTGTCAAAAGTGGAGTAAAATAAGTAAAATACTTAAGCTGGTGTTAATCGCTCAACTGCTTATCTTAAGTCATGAACTAATGATTAAAAAATGTGATAATTTTGTACGATAAACCAAAGACGTAGAAAACTTCTACTTAAGACCTATGTTTCTTGGATGATCATATCTTTTATGCTGTTGTTGTTTTTAAGTAAGCCACAATTTGTTCTAGCAAGACAGTCTTTGCGTTTTTATCATCCCGGTAAGGATCAAATTTAACAAAAAATAATTATAAAAACGTGTAATGTAGCAGTTCAATAGACTTTGCCTATGTGCACATATAAGTTATATTTTACATCAACAAATTGTCTTTGCATTTTGCAAATATACTCTGCGTTCAAAAGTCCAAAATTAAAGTTATAAACAGATACATGAGACCATCATTGGACGTTGGTTTTAAGGTCCCGGTGAATAATATCGCATAAATATATGAATCACAATCATTAACAAACTAAGCAAAATAGACTGCTTACAAGAAACATTTTACTATGTTTATCTTAGGGTACAGAAAGTGCATTCTTTACTACATGCATAAACATTGTTTGCGGGAAAGCTATGGTTTGGTGTTATAGATGATCTTTACTCCAGATGATGTATATAACGTTTTGTCTATAACGGATCTTCATATCCGCCATATGGAACCCGTTCCCCGCGGGATTCCGCTCGACGCACCATTAACAAAATAGAAAACACCTATACAGTCTCTGACAGGTATTATAGCGAAGCAATTAAGCCTTTCTTGTAATGAATTCCACACTCGCTGGTATTTATAAAATAGAATATGTGCTGTTCATCATACCCCAAAGAAACATATGTTGTACCGAATTCAACGATTCGATGTATTTTGCGTTTTTAATTTATGACGCACAGAATTGTATGTTCAGTATTTATAGAACGTCAGTTTTAATCGTCAACTATGATTATTGTGCTTAGACCTGCATACTTCATAGGAAAATTTGAAGGAATATCGTCTTAACCCATTTGAAAAAAACGTAACTGAGATGTCACAGCGCTATAACTTCCTAGTGCGTCATATCTGTAGCTTTTTATACATTTTCCATTTAAATAAGTATCAATTCTAACACTCCTTATAAATGTCATGCGTATAAATAATAAAGATATTTTCAACCACATATAATTTCTGGACATAAATGATGATCCCACAGGTGACGAAAAAACTCATTATCAATTGAGAAAAATTGAATAATAGCATTTAAGTAAAAGAAATAATAGCATTAGAGTAACAGAAACAATAGCATTGAAATAAAAATGAATACCGGTAATAGCATTTGATTTAAAAAAAATAGCACAGGAGTAAAAAAAATAAAACAACCAGCCAATTGTATAAATCTGGATAACTCTTATCCAGAGGATAACTTTTGGTTATCTTATCATAAAATTGAAGATAACCAATAGTTATCCGCTGGATAAGATTTATCCAGATTTATACAATTGGCTACTGGAGTATAGTAAATAATATAATTGGAGTAAAGGAAATGTTAGTGTTCGTGTAAAACACATGCCCGATAATTAAGCATATGAGTTAATTAAAAAAAAATAGTATTGGGGTACAAAAATAATAATAGAATTGAGGCGAAAGAATCCACTTAACTAATTAATTACCTCTTGTTTTTTGCCAGCATTTGAACTATGAATATTTTACTATCGGAAAGCTCGATGTAATTTAGCTTGATATAGTTTAGCATTTGTCAGTAGGTGGAATGCGGACAATTTAATACCGGAAAGCTTGATATACAATGTAGTTTAGCATTTGTGAATTTTGTCAGTAGGTGGAATGCGGACAATTTAATACCGGAAAGCTTGACATAATTTAGCATTTGTCAATAGGAGGAGTGCGGACAATTTAATACCGGAAAGCTTGATATAATTTAGCATTTGTAAGTAGGTGGAATGCGGACAATTTAATACCGGAAAGCTTGACATAATTTAGCATTTGTCAGTAGGTGGAATGCGGACATTTTAATACCGGAGAGCTTTATATAGGTTAGCATGTGTCAGTAAGTGGAATGCGGACAATTTAATACCGGAACGCTTGATATAATTTAGCATATGTCAGTAGGTGGAATGCGGACAATTTAATACCGGAAAGCTTGATATAAATAAGCATGTGTAAGTAGGTGGAATGCGGACAATTTTTTACCGGAAAGCTTGACATAATTTAGCATTTGTCAGTCGGTGGAATGCGGACATTTTAATACCGGAAAGCTTTATATAGGTTAGCATGTGTCAGTAAGTGGAATGCGGACAATTTTATACCGGAAAGCTTGATATAATTTAGCATATGTCAGTAGGTAGAATGCGGACAGTTTAATACCGGTAAGCTTTATATAGGTTAGCATGTGTCAGTAGATTGAGCATTCTCGTGAGATATAAAACGCATACGATGTCGTTTTAAGTTTCAACCCTTGTGTATTTTCAGGTGAATCATGGACGACAAGGAGTTTCAGCTCAATCTTCAAGAGCTCGTTGAAAACTATGTATGGGATTGCTTCAAGTGCGATCTGGGCTTTTTAAAAGGTATTTTCTATCAACGCCATAAGCACTACTTTGACATTCGCTGGGGATATGTCGATTTTCAACACGTCACTACGAAGACAGACCGTCCAATGATCCGATCGGTCACCAAAGACAAGACAGAACTGTATTTTACAGAGTACCAAAACAAGTCTAATCGGGATCAGAAGTACACCTTTTCCACCACAAGAGAGACCGTAGCAACCACTAAAATTGAGCTCCAAGAAAACTACACATTAGGTGCGGAAACTAACATAGAGATTGACCTTGCAGGAGTGGTTAAAATCGGAGGCGGCGTAAATGGGTCGGTTTCCGTAACCAACACAAAAGGCGAAGATTTTAGTGAGACTTTAAATTGGAATATTAACACAGAAATAGTGGTTCCAAAGTGGAACAAGGCCCGTGCTTCGCTGTACGTTTTCGAAGAACCATCCATAACGGAATTCGTGGTGACCACGACCCTATCGCTGCCGACCGGAAGTCTTCCGGTCTCCATACGGAGGGTAAAAGATGACAAGATAATAAAAACCTACTGGATAATGAACCTTCATTGTCTCTTTTCGGACAAGCAAAAGGAGGACGGTATCGTGAAGTGCGAAACGAAGCCTGTTCCCGGAAAATCAATAGATGACGCCATTGTTGTCATCGAGACACGTGGCACGTGTAGAAATGTTTCGTGGAAGAACCAGCACGTGGAGGTACAGTGTGAGCGCATGGCGGACGTCGGGAACGAAGCAAGTGACTCGCATGACGACGACGAAAGCGACGACGACAAGGCTAAAAACTAGAAAAAATAAATACGAAATGGGTTGTTACCAAAGAAGCTTTCATTGAGACGAGATGTGTAAATGCAAGTCGCATTTCAAACGGATGTAAACACAAACATCTCAGCATCCTATATTGGCCTTTTCGGCTTGAAACCATGTAAAGTCAATTGTGTGTTGTTTTAGACGATTTACAACGATTGGAACCGTGATTGTGGCTTTAACACGTGCATTCGGTCGTGCTGATTTTAATTATGAATAATAACGTATATTAATTAACATAGCTGTGCATGGTTATTAAAGTGCATATGTATTATATTTACATTTTGAATAGTATACAGTGTTTTGTTGTGTTGTATTGGATAGTAGTATTTAATTACAACCAGTATTAAATTACAAATAGTATTAAATTACAAGCTAACAAACATTCTTATAAATATCCGTATGAATTTAACGTCAAAAATTCATAATGCTGTGTGGACGTTTCCGCACTATATTCAGAATGAGCTAAAATGACGCACGCGGAAATGAAATTCAAAATCATATATTTGACATGATTAACTTAACCAAATTAATATTAAACTGAACTTTCATTCAGGCGCGTAGCTGGGCATACGCAAATACGCACGTGCGTACGCTGTTTGGAACAAATACAAAATTAAGGTGATCGAAAAATGCAATAAAATGTGATGCCTAACTCCCCGTTCTCACATAGCTGCGACTTTACAACGATCATCCCGATCAAACCACGATCTGAAAAAAGGATTGAGGCCGATCGGAGTCTAAATCGAGCAATTTGGCAAATTATAGTCTTCATTTCGACCGTTCAACGATGCCCTTACGTCAAACGATTACTGCCGCGACATTCAAGATTATACTACGGCGCTACGCAGAGCTTTTACTGCGCCTTTACTACGATCATAAAGATCTCTCCACGATGCTTCCGCGCTGCCTGTACGATAACGGCGCTTCTACTACGCTCTTTTCACGATTTTACACAGATTCTTGTTAGCTACGATCCCGCTAAGCTTGTTTTGAGCATGTTCAAAATAACCTTGGCGAGAGCGTAGAGCTCTCCGATCATGACGACTCTATCGCGATCATACTGCGCTTATGAAGACTCCACTACGTTTTCTGCGATTTGTCACGATCGGCCACGTTTTCGGCCACTCTTTGATCGTAGTAGAAGCGGCGTCTTTGTGTGAACGGGGGTAACCCGGGTTAGGCATATTTTCTATGCGAGAGACGTGTTTTCATAACGAACACCCTTAAACTGTCTTAATGTTGTTGTTTTTTTTTGACTTCATAGAATACGCGTGATTTACCATTTGCGAGGTCACGTTTCTTTTGGTAGTGACTATACTTAACATCATTATCGACTGTGCGTGATCGTTGTTTTCTACAGTATGTATCCGAATGGGTTGTTTACGAAGCGGGCGATTTTTAGAATGGCTGCTAATTTGATGTCGCCCCGTACAGAGATGTTTTCGATGGAAAATCAGACCAGCCAACATCCAGTACAGATCAAATACAAGTGTTGACTGCTGACTAGAGCAATGTTCATTTGTATAAGTTCCATGTTAGGTAGGTTAAACCTTAGTGTCCTCTGTGCATGCAAATTCATGAAATTTAAAATAAAATATCATAATTTTGTACAATACAGAGGTATGACAGTTTCAGATATAATTGCTATGTTCCTGCAAAGGTTTAAAACATCAGAAACGCGTTACTATATTTTATATGCACAAATTTGAAATAGGTCACTCGCGGATCAAAATCGCCCTTTTGTACACCGGGTCCGCCCCGCCCGAACCCGCCTATCCATTTAATGCATGATTATATCTCTGAACGTTCATTTACAGACTGGGCAGTTATGTCTACAGAATCAAATTCAGAGCTTTATCCTAAAAATGCGATGAATTGTCACTGAAATATACATACCTTTTATACATATCTTGTTGGTGGCAAGAATGTTTATCTTTTGAATATGTTTCAATATAAGCGGGTATTGTATAGGCTGAATGAGCAGATGAGATGGTGTGGGATGCACTGTATGAAAAATCTGTGGCGCTTGCCGAGGAGTTTGGTATCGACCCATCTATGCCTAGACAAGCCGGTCGCGATCGTCACATGCCCAATGCCCCAGCAGCTACCACATCCCAATACTGGAAGACGAACATGTACCTTCCCTTCATGGATCATTTGCTTCAGGAATTAGACTCACGGCTACTGCAAGAGCACGCACGATTCAATATATTATACCAACCAAGGTTCGCACGTGTCTAAGATATTTCGTCTGAAAAAGCATTTATTCATCCATGTCTGTAGCTATTGACTGCTGAAAATAACATGATATGGAATTGCAGTTATACTGTAACTTGCATAATCAGAAATTTGCGGACATTCAGAGATAGATCTACGTTTGTCAAATGAATTATTAATTAATGTTAATAATACTTATAATACTACTAATAATGATAATAATAATAATAATAATAATAATAATAATAATAATAATAATAATAATAATAATAATAATAATAATAATAATAATAATAATAATAATACACGTTTTTAAACGGTCAATGATTACATACAAATTAAGTATATGTAAATCAGCGATAAACAAACATTAATCTATTTAAGGTTCGGGTTTATGTTTTGACGATACAGTGATATGGTTTAATAAACTAAACCGTGGAACAAATTTGAAAAATACTGCGAAGCCATTAGTCAAAATATAAATCCGAACATTAAGTGTTCTTCCCAATCAAGAGGCACAGATTATACAAACGCTTTTGTTATAGTTTTATGCAATATGCCGTATGTATATCCCGATTCAATGACGCGACACGTTTTTTATATGGAAGGTGAGCGAATTTACAGACGATCCTGTTCATAAGATTTCCACCGAGTTCCAGCCTGACCTTGAGGTTGACGATGTTACTTTTGCCAAGTAGTGTAGAAGGTAGAAGGCGAAGTGGCAGATTTCATCTCCTGAGCCATTCAAAACCATCGAGTCGGCGCTTAACCCGCGATGGAAAACTCCTACCCCAATGATCAAAGATGTCTTCCCGTTCTGCTCTGCATGCCAGTATCGACAGCAACAGCGGAGAGGTCTTTTTCTACGATGAGACGGGTGAAGACATACTTCCATAGCACCATGGGAACGGAGCGCATGTCCGGTCTTGCCCTGTTGAATATACACCGAGAGCGAGGGATCGATCTGGAAGAGGTCGTTGACGTATTTGCCAGACGAAAGGAGCGCCGTTTTGCCATTTTATTACGTGTGTAATGTAATGCATGTTATACAGGAGACCTTGCATAAATTAGAATGTTTACAGTTTACGTGTATTGTTTTTTAAAGTATTTTGCTATAGGTAGAGAATACAAGACAAATGTAAGTGACTAGAGTTATCGAGTAAATATGATAGACATAGTTGCTATCTAAAAGATGGAGAGGTTGCTTTATTATGTTTCTTTTATTTGTGTTTTAACAATACAAATTAAGATCAAGTTACTTTTATCCAAAAGTGTTATGTCCTATTTTATAGCATACCATATCATGGTTTTATTTAGACATACTTTAAATGATATACCCCGGCATTATTCTAGAATGTAAATCTTAAAAGAAAATCACATGTTTTAACATCGAAGATAAATGGTATCATATCCGAGTTTATCACGCCATATTTTGCACTATAATAAACCTCTCTAGAATGCACGTACGGCTTCGTAGAGATAAAAAAAAATTACAGGGGAGCTTGCCCCCGGACCCCCCCCCCCCCCCCCCCCCCCCTAGCATGCCGTTTGCGTACACTAGAAATCAGCCCAGCTACGCCCCTGTCATTTCAAATAAGAACATATGCATTCGTTTATTAAAAATGTTTGACCCTCGCGAAAAAGGCCTGTCAGTGAAAATATTTAAGCCACTCTACAGGCCAGTAGATGGGCAGGAAAGTAGTACCCTTCGAATATACGAGCTGCTGGATATGCTAAGGACCCTATGCTAATATGCCCAGTGCGTGACTGGAACCTAATACCTCCTGCGAACGCATCTATTGAAAGGCTACGGAGAAGGTTACATCGAACTCGAAATGTATACTTGTAGCACAAAAGTTAAAACGCATCAAAGGGTTGCATATTACCGGTATGTGTCTTTTTATGTTCTGCTAGTTGTGTACACCGCGCTCATTTTAATCAACAACATGCAACCAATAGTAAATATTACAATAGATGTGTTTGTCAGAAACACAATGCCCCCTAATTCGCCGCTGAGAATTTTTTTACCGTTGACCTTGAAGGATGACCTTGACATTTCACCACTCAAAAATGTGAAGCTCCATGAGATACACATGCATGCCAAATATAAAGTTGCTATCTTCAATATTGCAACAGTTATGACCAAGGTTAAACACACACAATGAATGACTGACTGACTAACACAGTGACAGACAGACAGGCCGAAAACAATATACCCCGGATCGAAAGATCCGGGGGCATAAAATATTGGGGAAGTACAATAAAATCCGACGAGAAAGGCTGTTTATCGTGGCACTGTAAAAACATGGCAACGCAACGAACCCGGTTTTTAACGTTAAAATAGTATTTTTAATAATTTGCAATTCGAAGTAGTCTGCGTTAGCAGAACATTTTGTTTCTATTTCTATTTACAGTGACCATAACCAGGCGGCCCCATATAAGCTCAAATGCTACGACTATATGAGTCTTGTTCTGTGAAAATGGAGTTAAAAGCATGTGCGTAAAGTGTCGTCCCTGATAAGCCTGTGCAGTCCGCACAGGCAAATCAGGGACGACAATTTCCGCTTTTCTGTTTAAAGAAAGTCTCTTCTTAGCAAAAATCTAGTTTAGGCGGAAAGTGTCTTCCCTGATTAGCCTGTGCGAACTGCACAGGCTTATCTGGGATGACACTTTACGCACATGCATTAAGCCCAGTTTTCTCAGAACAATGCTCATGTATAACCCACATAAATAAATTTCAGTGCAATACCTCCATAAAAGCTTATTTACCGGAAACCATTTAAATTACATCGACATTGACCTTGACCTGACAGGTCCCACATTCAATTCTAGGATAATTATATAGCTTTGTGAAGACGGGTCACGTTTCTGTTCACAAGGGGCCTTTTCACAGATTTTGGCATTTTTTAACTTATTCATTAAATGCTTTATATCGATAAATGTAAGCATTGGATCGTAACAGCTCCAGTAAAAAATCAAGAATAAAATTTAAAAAAGGAAAAGAACATTGCCCGATCCAGGTTTCGAACCAGTGACCCCTGGTGTCCTGCCAGAGTCCTGAAGTAAAAACGCCTTAGCCTACTGAGCTATTCCGCCGAGTACACGTAGTGGACGTATTTTATACCTTATATAAGCAATCTTCGTAGTTTCACAAAATTTAACGACAAAAACAAAACTCTCAAAATTATTCAATCGTTTCGCGTTGCAACGCTTTATAATTTTTAGGTTTTAAAATCGTCAAAAGATGCATATAATGGCTATATTAGACCATGGTAGATGTTCAGTATTACTGTTTCCTCACAAATATCATAACTAAAACGAAAATTTGAGAATCTGAAACAACTTTTTTCAATTTTGTCAATTTACCAAAGCGTGAAAAGATCCCTTTAAAAGAAAAAAAAAATTAACAGGTGGTTTCTGATCAATAGCTGTAGTTTGATAAAATTTTGCATATAGGAAGCGTGTATGGAAATCGAGTTTTTGATTGAATGTGTGGCGTATGGAGTAAAGGTCACTGCAAGCACAACATAGAAAACAGTATTTTTTCGGCGGAGCTGACTACGCCAGCTTTCACCTTACGTGACCTTTGTTAGCGTCCAATAGAATTCAAATAAAACTTCCCGCGGCCAAGTACAGATGAATACACTTCATTGACTGCATTGGCTGATTTGATAATACCACTAGAACATTGGAAACATGTCCGCGTCTTTGTAACACTGTTTTACTGCGTGTTCAGCATGAAACAGTTTTATCTACTAACAAGAAATATCTTTTAAAAAGATATACGGCGTAAATAGTTTAATGAATGAAATCAAGGATAGCGAATGTCTTTTTCTGTGCAGTTCTTAGCTGCATCACACGCAGTACGGGATGTTACGGGGAGTTTTCGCGGCTTATTTTACATTATAACATATTGCTGGTCATAAACCTATAGATACAAAACAGAAAACCAAAAGAAGAATGGAAGTGAAATTTAAACATATGAGTCAACCGGCCACACGAGAAGTATCCGTATTTATAAGCGCGTTCTTCGAACAAACCTGTTTTAGTGGTTTGTCGGACATTGCTATTTGATTCGAGAATCATCGTGCTCATGCTTAAAGTGATATTATGGGCATTTTGCACTGTTGAATTGAGCTAAAAAGAATTAACAGGTCAAAATAGTTAGTTAAAATGTGGTTACTGATCAATTATCTGCAACTCACCTTGCTACCAGTTGTTTATAAAAATATATTTTTTATTCGATATTCTTACGTGACCCACCCAGTCCTGTAAGCCGAAATGATCCGTAAAACAATATTGTGTCTTTGTGTCGTATGAACAAATCTGCACTAAAACTAAATTTAGGTTCAACTCGTAAACGCATGATCAGTTGTCAAACGAAAGTACGGTTGATATTCAAATGCATTATTTTTCTCTTTCTGGTATATTGTTTTAGTATGTTGATGCTGCATTAATTAATATAAGTGTATATGAAGTAGAAACATCAAAAATAATCAACGGTTGCGATAGACACCTATAAACTGTTACATGCTCATAATATCACTTTAGTACATTAGGCAATATGGTGGAATAATTATTGTTAAATTTATCAAAAATAATATTTATCATTGTATTGTTGAAAACACATTAAGAATCTATTATTGACATACCATAATTATATTGCTGAATATCTTCATTTAACATATTTCTGGTCTAAAGAAAATTCCAGGTCACCTAGTTCACGGATAGCGTCTTTATTATATAACGATTATTTTACTGGCCGCGAACTCCGGTGATGACCTGTATATAAACTCTAAATGTCCGCGAATTGACCCGAAACCTCGCGGGTTGAAATGCAATGCTTTAAAGTGAGGCCTCGCTTCCACTGCTCTATATACTTTTACATGTTAACATGTTGACAGGAATATGGAAGTAAGTACTAAACATGAGAACATAGCCTTTTAAGTATAAACGCTTTTGCGCTGGTAATACTCTGAAAATAAAAGGTGTACGCACAAACTGTATTGATGTCGAGAATTGAGTGTAAAACTGTTCTATCTATTAAGCCTTTTCATTCGAGATAAAATTGTTTCATACAGTAAAACAGTGTTACAAAGACGCGGATATGTTTCCAATGTTCTGGTGGTATACTCAAATCAGTCAATGGAATAAATGAAGCGTATTCATTCGTACCTAGCCGCGGGAGATTTTATTTGAATATTATTGGACACTTACAAAGGTCAAGTTAGGGTGAAAAGCTGGCTTAATACAGCTTACGCCGAACAAAAAGGCTTAATAGATAGAACAGTTTTACACTCAATATCGACATCAGTACAGTTTGTGCGTGCACCTTTTATTTTCAGAGGATTTCCAGCGTTAGAACGTTGTGTACTTAAAGGCAATGTTCTCATATTTAGTACTGACTTCCATATTCCTGTCAACATGTTATATGTAAAAGTATAAAGAGCAGTGGAAGCGATGCCTCACTTTAATGATTTGCATTTCAACCCGCGCGGTATAAGGGGTCAGTTCGCGGTTAGTGTGTTTGAATGTCAGAGTTTATATACAGGTCATACCTTATGTGCTGATCGGAGTTCGCGGTCAGTAACATAATAGTTATATAATACAGACGCTATAGCGTGAACTAGGTGAACCGTCTTCACACTAGAAAGATGTTTAATGAAGATATCCAGCGATATTATTTTATGACATGTCAATAATAGATTCTTAATGTGTTTTCAACAATACCATGATAAATATTATTTTTAATTAATTAACAAGAATTATTCCATCATATTTACAAATGTATTATTGCATCATATGACTAATGTATTAAGTATGAGCGCGATGATTCTCGATACTGTTAATAATCGAATCAAATACACGTAGCAATGCCCGATAAACCACTCAAACAGGTTTGTTCGAAGAACGCGCGAATACATATTTAAAATATGTACGGAGACTTCGCGTGTGGCCGGTTGACTTTTGTTTTCTGTTTTGTATCTATAGGTTTATGATCAGCAATATGTAATAATGTTAAATAATAAGCGAAAACTCCGCGTAACATCCCGTACTGCGTTTGAAGCAGCTAAAAACTGCACAGAAAAAGATATTAGCCATTCTTGATCTCATTCATTTAAATCTTTACCTTCCATAAACTCAAACCACAATCAACGCCGTTTATCTTTTTTTAAAGATATTTCTTGTCTATATTTGGTGGCAGTGATCTTGAACTGATACGCCCCAAATACAACAAAACCTAGGTTGTCATGCATGATTGCTATATCTTGTGTTTCGTTACGATCGGTTAGTGCGAACAAAATAAGCGACCCGAAACCACCTCAAAACGCCAAAACCCCATTCTAATAATCAGGATTTTCAACTTTATTGAAACCCTGGTTAATAAAGAATAACCACACATGTTAGTCGCTTTTGTGTCAATGAACTTCAGCCTAATGTAAGTCATATGTAGGAATATCTAACTGGTAATGTCATATAAACTGACCCTCCCCCCCCCCCGCCCCGCTCAACAAGTGTTCGGACACAGACGAACTCCGCTATATATTCTAAAGTCGACAAAAAGACAGAGGCCCTAAACAGGTCGCAGTCAGCATTCCTTCCATAATAAATACATCCACATTCATCAGTGCAAGTTTGAGCAAAATCCGCACATCAGTAAGATCTATAAATACACGTGTTTCTTGATAGATCTTTGGTCAAAGGAGTAGAATAGCCACAATTTTGGAAACATAACTAAGGGTAGGCGTAAAAAAGAAACGAATAATATCAAATTAAAATTTATCTGTTTATTCTTTACATAAACTTTGTAAAAGTTTGTGGTTAACATAAACAACATAATTATATAATGTAGTTAATAACGAACGTAATTATTCTTTGCATAATAAATGTTTATATAATTTATATATCTCCACAATCTGTCACAAATAACAAATATGTACAACTTTAACTTGAGCATTTTTAACTAGCATTTATTGCATTGACAACAATATTGCATATTATTTCATTGACAACAATATTGCATATTATTGTATTGACAACAATATTGCATATTATTGCATTAACAACAGTATTGCATAACATATCCATATAATTTATTGATGATGAACGGTTGATCTCAACAAAAAATAGTTTATTCTCGTGGCAACTCTTAACAGAGAAGAGAGTCATGATTGTCGTTTGGCGCTCACCTGAGTTCACCAAGAACTGGCATTGTAATGGGGCTGAATATCTCTGAATGCGGCATTGTCCCAAGTATATTAATAAGCATGAAGAAAAAACAAACTTACAGGATGCCAGTATTTTAAAACTACTTTTTTACCATAATGTGGATTAATAAGAAGCTGTTGATTTATTATTTGAGATCTGATCAGCACTCTCTGCAACGAAGTTTTTAAGTTTTCTATACGTAATATAAGGCAAACTGAAACCCACTGGTTGCCTAGTTGTATAACTGACCCTCAGTACTTAGGGAGACATTCACTTTTAAATATAGGTAAAATGGATATTATTATGCTGATTGGAAGACATGTTTTAAAAGAATCATAATTATAACTTTTAGGAAATGAAGAGGGGACTGGTGGAATATTACTCTGATTTTATTACAACATCAGATCATCAATTTATGAGATATTAAGTTTCCTAAACAGCCATGTAGGAAAAACACTCCATAGCAGCCATGTTTTTTAACAAAATAAAAACTATTCTGAGTAATTTGGTAAAGGGTTATAAAGGAGAATTTCTGTGAAATTGTTTTGAAATTCGATAATCAAATTTCTAGTAAAAGATCTTTTTTAATAGCGATATTGAGGCAACTGCCATACCACCTGTCGGCCATATTTCTTTCTTTCAACACAATTCTTTGAAATTTCATAGAGGGTCATCCAAGGAACATTTCTGTGAAATTATTTGAAATCTTATCATAATCTTATCATAAGTCTTTGAGCAGATGATATTCAAAATTTTCAATAAAGCCATATAAGGAAAACTCGGGGCAGCAAGTCCCCAGGTGGCCATTCTTTTTTAATGAATAAATCAAATCTTTGAATTTGGCACAGGTTAAAGCAAGAAAAATCACAGTGAAATTATTTCGAAATCTCATGAATTGGTTTCCGAGGAGATTTCCAAATTGTATTTCATGTAGCCATATAAATTTTGCTAGTTTCTTAAGCTTTCTGGTGTTCATTGCAACCATATTTTAAGCTATTCTATTGAATAGAATGAATTTGCTTAAAGACAACCCTAGACACATTATGTCCAAGTTTAGTAAATAGCCACCTGGTAGAAGTTATTTGAAGTGAAATATTGATGCCCGACATGGCAGGACGGTCAGTAATTGACCGCGATAGTTCCCCTTTTGAGCGATTGGTCCAAAGGTTAGCTAAAATGAACAAAAATATGGTCCTTGTGTCTCATCAAAGGACAAGCCCCCTGTTCTCCCCCCCCCCCAACCCCATGAAGCAGGCAAGGCAAACTGGCATATTCTGGGTAACAGCTGGTCCATTATAAAGGAAGACGGCCAAAAGCAGTTTTGAATGCAAGCTCAACAACAGCTTGCGGAGTGGACTCCAGGAAACACACGTACATCTCCCGCTGTTTAGAACGTGACAGCAGTCGTCTGAAATCGACAAACAGACAGTCTTTTCAGAAATTTAATGCATCAAAACTTAATACAAAATTATTTTCTCACTTTGAAGTGTTAGAATTTGCAAGTTACACAATCATTGCTTAATTCCTTTGCACTAAAACTTAAAATGGTTGTTTATAAGCTAATAAAAGAACGACAAATCAACAAATATTTTATATAAAGGACGCAGTGACCTAATGGATATGGTGTCTGCCTAGCGACCAGGAAGTAACAGGTTCTATGCCCACTTTAGGAGCGTTCTTCAGACCTCCTTAATAGACACCAAGTACTGGTTCTACCAAGGAAATGAACTCAAGAGCGTTTCAATAAGCTTTTGATGTATTCTAGCTTAAGTAAATAGGTTTAAACTACATATTTTATAATTCTACTTCACACAATTCATCAAAATGACCTTGATGTATCAGTAACATCAGGTATGAAATTTACATCAACCATTACAAAACATGATAGTGATAAAAGTGAACGAAAAGTAAGCAACATCAAGAAATTTCCCAATGACTTTTCATGGCGCAATCAAGAGCTTACCCCACCACCCAGTAGCACAGTTGACTAAGCTTTTTGTCTGCTGGACCTGTCACATTGCATGTAAACATCACGCCTTCCTCTCGTATGTGCACAAAGTCGTCATTTGAGCCGCAAACATGGTGTCTCTCAGTTTTACTTTGTTCCTACATGCACAAAAAATAATGTGATTTAATTAAAAAAAATCATAGTAGAAAAAGAGACTTTGGGACTTACTTTTGCTATTTGCAATATTTGAAATGGCTGCATGTAAACATACAGGCTATGTAAAAATATTTTCAAGTTATTTGTACTGCATAAAAAACCATTACATATCCAAGATGCAGAACAATAAATTTAATTTAACTAATTTTGTGACAGGGCTGCCTTGGAATTGGTTATACAATATAAGGCTTATAAACACAGTGCTACATTTATATTTAAGGCAGTCCAATAATTTGTGTTATATACCAGCTGTAATTTCCAGAAAACAGGGCCAAGTATTACGAAAACTTTTGACTGATATTGAAAATTAATTTTACTTAAAAAAGAAAGATTTTGAGCGACATTGCTGTTAACTTATCGATTTAACACCCCATGAAGACTCCCAAAAACCTTGTCAGTTTGTGGAAATTGATCATCAATTTCATAAGTGATTACCAAACTTTATAAATCTATGACAAAAAATGGAAATCGATGTAAAATGAAATCGAAAATCAATGTAAGAATGTTTCGAGAACTCGTTTGCAGGTTCAGCATTGCATTTTTGTGAATTTCACAGACTGTAGCCAACACCTTTACGTTTTCTTACAGATATGTTCAAATCATAAGATTAACACAAAGACTTAACCCTTTGCATGCTGGGAAATTTATTGTCTGCTAAAATGTTGTCTGCTGAATTTCTACAATTAGCATTTCTTCGATTTTTTTTCAAAAAATACTATCAGAAAAGCAAACAGTTTGGCTCCAGATGAGACGCCACATTCTGTGGCGTCTCATCTGGATCCAAACTGTTTGCAAAGGCCTTCAAAATTTGGTTCCCGCACTGAAAGAGTTAATGCCAACACTGTATAAGTTGAATTCAAAATTGAATAAGAAGCTGCAAAGCAGTTTGCAGTGCCAAACAGATACTTACTTTGATTTGTTTGGCACTTGCAAAAACAGTTTTGATTTTTTGAGCAGCTTTCTTGAAGCATTTGTGAATTTGTTCATTGGTTGGTGAGGCGGCCATCTGTTGTGAGGAAGATATGAGAACTCCCTCAAGATTGTCAATATAAAGCAGGTGAAACAGGCAATTGTTCATGCCAACTGACAGCCTGAAACAAACAACAGCAAGTTACTTGAACTGAATGATTTCCAAACATGTTCTACCCATTTACTTCACTGGGACTTTATCTCTGAGGTTGTTACAGAATGTTCAGAATGAAGAAAAAATGTCGAGCTAACTTACTGGTATGTTGCCATTCGTTTTGTAAAACAAGTGGATGAACAAAACTGATAATAAATATAGGAGATTAATTCATTAATTAACCCTTTTCCCCAAAAGAAGCAAAGTGAAAATGGTTATGTAACTCGCAATCTGTTCAGGTTTAATGCTGTTTGCTGCTCATCAGTGACTAAGGGTTGGAAATAAAGCCTTTAAAACTTGAATTTAGTAAGAAAAGGTATTTAATTAAATCCAACTTTCTAAGAGACTACAAATGCGTCAAAAATACGTATCTATGTGGTAAAGGGTTCAATTACACAATGTATGCTATCAGGTTCATGTTGGCGATCTTATCAAGAACAACAAGACAAAAATTTCAGATAGTCTATGATTGCTTACTTTCTATTAGTGTTCAATGGATATGAATCCACTTTTGTTGCTAAGGTACTGTACAGGCAGTCGGAAACTTCAGGATACAGTCTGCCTTTTCGGCCAGGCTGAAAGCAAAGAGCAGAATTCAGTGTGAATAAGAAATCAGAAATAGAGCTTGTTGAAAACATATTAGAACCTTGGTATGACAAAAAGGAATACAACACATAAAACTAAGTTCAAGACAATAAGAACTTTTGAAACAAGAGCTGTCAGAGGACAGCGCGCTCGACTATTCGAGTGCTTGACAGTATAACGTAAGCCATCATGGGGAAATGGTTCATATTCAATAATTTATTAGACAATCTTTCAAGAATAAAAAAAGGAAAAAAAAAAATTTTTTTTTTGGGGGGGGGGGGGGGGTAGGGGGGGTTGAGAGGGGGGTATAATGTGGGGTGTGGTCATTTATTAGATGATCTTTCAAAAATAAAAAAAGGAAAAAGAAAAAAATAATTCTGTCAAAATGCTTGATACAGTTGTCTGCTCTTGTTTATAGGTTGGGGTCATGTTGGTAAACAAGTATGCAAAATATATAAGCAATATGTCAAAGGACATAGGAAATATTTGGGGTAGTACGCAAACTTTAACATAGATTTATCAATAATATGCATATTCTAAGTATAAAAGGGGCAATAATTCTGTTAAAATGCTTGATACAGTTGTCTGCTCTTGTTTATAGGTTGGGGTCATGTTGGTTAACAAGTATGCAAAATATGAAAGCAATAAGTCAAAGGACATTGAAAATATTTGGGGTAGTACGCAAACTTTAACATTTGCTGCATATTCTAAGTGGAAAAGGGGCAATAATTATTACAAAATGCTTGATAGAGTTGTCTGCTCTTGTTTATGGGTTGGGGTCATGTTGGTAAAGAAGTATGCAAAATATGAAAGCTATATGTCAAGGGACATTGGAAATATTTGGGGTAGTACGCAAACTTTAACATTTGCATGCAAACACCAACGCTCACGGGAACGGCAACGCCGGGGTGAGTAGGATAGTTCCACTATATATATTTCATATATAATAGTCGAGCTAAAAATGTACAGAAATTATTGTTCTAAAGTTTTATCATATATTGTGTACAATATTTATATTTAATACATTTACAACTAAAGCCAAGTGATGGTTGTCAGAACATATGAATAAATAACTCTTCACATTCATTGTCATAATCCATTAGCCGGAATAATTATGCAATAATACAAACAAATGAATTTCTTTCAACATGCCCACTATACTAAAGGGGGTATAAGGAAATTGGAATGACATTATGAAAATTGTGAATGAAGTGAGGTCATAATTAAATTTCTGCAAACCCAAAAAGCATTTCATTAAAACTAAGCTGTCCAACTATTGGTAAGCATTATGGCATGAAAACTGTAACATTAAAATTTTAGGAACAAAATTTGTATATTGTACCTTTACAACTGAATCCAAGCTGTTACTGCTTAACTTTCGCACTTCACTGTGAGAAGTGTGAGCGTCTACGCTGCGTGACCTGGTGACGGCAGGGGACTCCCCCATCCCAGGGTTCCTTGGAGAAATCTCCTGCAGTCTCCTGTCCTCATTCACCACAGAGGGAGGACTGGTCGTCAGAGATGTCAGTGTGGACGATATACTGAAATTACATATAAACTCCACATTACAACATCTGAGATTCTAAGAGTGGCAAGGAGAAGGGTCTAGGGTTAGATTATAAGAGTGGCAAGGAGATGGGGTCTAGGGTCAGATTCTAAGAGTGCCAAGGAGAGGGGGTCTCGGGTCAGATTCTTAGAATGGCAAGAAGAGGGGGTCTAGGGTCAGATTCTAAGAGTGGCAAGGAGAAGGGTCTAAGGTAGAGTGGCAAGGAGAGGGGGGTCTAGGGTCAGATTCTAAGATTTGCAAGGAGAGGGGGGTCTAGGGTCAGATTCTAAGATTGACGAGGTGAGGCGGGTTTAGAGTCAGATTCTGAGATATGAAAGGAGAGGAGGGGGGGGGGGGGTCTACGGTCAGATTCTGAGATTGGAAAGGAGAGGGGGTCTAGGGTCAGATTCTAAGAATGGCAAGGAGAGGGGGTCTAAGGTCAGATTCTAAGAGTGGAAAGGAGAGGGGGGGTTGAATGTCATATTCTGAGATTGGAAAGGAGAGTGGGGGGCCTAATGTCATATTCTGAGATAGGAAAGGAGAGGGGGGTCTAATGACATTTTCTGAGATAGGAAAGGAGAGTGGGGGGGTCTAATGTCATATTCTGAGATTGGATAGGAGAGGGGAGTCGAATGTCATATTCTGAGATTGGAAAGGAGAGTGGGGGGGTCTAATGTCAAATTCTGAGATTGGAAAGGAGAGGGGTGGTCTAATGTCATATTCTGAGATTGGAAAGGAGAGTGGGGGGGGTCTTATGTCATATTCTGAGATTGGAAAGGAGAGCGGGGGGGGGGGGGGGTATAATGTCATATTCTGAGATTGGAAAGGAGAGGGGAGTCTAATGACATATTCTGAGATTGGAAAGGAGATGGGGGTCTAATGTCATATTTTAGATAGGAAAGGAGAGTGGGGGTCTAATGTCATATTCTGAGATTGGAAAGGAGAGTGGGGGTCTAATGTCACATTCTGAGATTTGAAAGGAGAGTGGGGGGTCTAATGTCATATTCTGAGATTGGAAAGGAGAGGGGGGTCTAATGTCATATTCTGAGACTGGAAAGGAGAGTGGGGGTCTAATGTCATATTCTGAGATTGGAAAGGAGAGTGGGGGTCTAATGTCATATTCTGAGATTGGAAAGGAGAGTGGGGGCCTAATGTCATATTCTGAGATTGGAAGGGAGGGGGGTCTAATGTCATATTTTGAGATTGGAAAGGAGAGGGGGGTCTAATGTCATATTCTGAGATTGGAAAGGAGAGGGGGTCTAATGTCATATTTTGATATTTGAAAGGAGAGGGGGGGTCTAATGTCATATTCTGAGATTGGAAAGGAGAGTGGGGGCCTAATGTCATATCCTGAGATTGGAAAGGAGAAGGGGGTCTAATGTCATATTTTGAGATTGGAAAGGAGAGTGGGGGGGCCTAATGTCATATTCTGAGATTGGAAAGGAGAGTGCCGCACGACAGCTATTTTAGAAAAAAAAAGACCTTTGACCTTGAAGAATGACCTTGATCTTTCACCACTCATATGCAGCTCCATGAGATACACATGCATGCCAAATGTAAAGTTGCTATCTTCAATATTGCAAAAGTGATGACCAAGGTTAAAGTTTTGTGACAGACACACAGACAGACACATACAATAACAGGCAGGCAGGCAGGCATGCAGGCAGGCATGCAGGCAGGCAGGCAGGCAGACAGAGAGACAGACAGACCAAAAACAATATACCCCAAATCATTTGATCCAATCATTTGATCCGGGGGCATAAACATGAGAAATTGATGATCACAAAAGAAATACATGTCAAATAACAAAAAATAAAATACCATTTTAAATGAAAGTGTAACACTTTGTATACTCTCACAAACTGTAGACTGTTGACCAAAAAGAAACCAAGGTTTGCAAGAATGCACATTCCAAGGGAAAAATATTGACAAGATTTACTTAGCTTTATGATACTGGAATACAGAAAATCCATCAAATGACACTAGTACATTGCTGGAGACTTCAATAGCCAGTCTCAGAGTTGATCATATGACACCATTGACAAGAGGAGAAAATAGAAGTTTGGCAGGAGGAAATTCTGACCAGTCTGCATTCTACTCAGCTGCACGGCTGTTAATCACGGGCGCCATCTCTTTTTTCCCATGCATTAATAAATTAATTAATGCTATTTTCGAGGTGGCACTAAGGACCAGATTTTGAAAATTTACCAAATAATTCTTCAGAGTGAGTAGGTTTTAAATGTTTCGCATTATTATAAAAATCAGACGATGTAGTGTGATTCAGCGAAGATTTTTTCATCCACAAATGTACATATACATACAACTACAACCAATTTGGCTACATTAGGACCTTTGTAAGTTGTGACATGGTGGAGAGTTTGAAAGCAAATCAATGTACCGCCACCCAATTAATTTGCGAACGACATCAAACTATTGCGTTCAACATAACCTAGTCGCTGCATGCACAGACACATTGACATATTGCAGATCTATTAGATAATTGTGTATTTTTCCAAAAGAGATGGAGCCAATGCCAAGGAGGTGGAGCTAAGGACATGAGGTGCCGCCACCTCCTTGGCATTGGCTCCATCTCTTTTGGAAAAACACTAAATTATCTACTGTAAACGTATACAAATTCGTCGGTATGAAATTTTGTGGTTTAATAAAAACCAACTAATTCGTTGACACTTAATTTCGTGGATTTCAAATAAAAAACAACTAATTCGTTGTAGGTCATTTCGTGGATTTCTAATCTTTGGGGAAGACCTTCATAATAATTAAACTTTTATTAAAACAACCAGAGTAACATAACGAAGCATAATCTGCTAATCTGTGATGACAGCAAGACTAGAGGTTAATGTGCACTGAATCACGAAAGTGTTGCCGATAATTGTCGAAAAGAGTGATAAAGTGGCGCACTTGTGGGTCCCTGCTTGCTAATTGCCATCAATGTTGTTCTGACAATATTTGCAATTCTCAGCGCAATCGGTCCCCTATTAGTAACAATCCAGTAATAAGGTCCCCAAAATACACATATGAAAACCGTTCTGTATCTTTTATCTTTAATTGGCACTAATTGACATATGTGATAAATCTTCAAACTGTTAATTTGACGACGTCACGTAAACCAGAACAATCGTTGATGTATAGTTTAAATACCTTGCTTGATTTACAAATATTATTACCCAAACACTTATCAAGAAAACAACATATTGTATAAACTAGAATATCTCAATCAAATAATGTCTCTTTCAAAATGGTTGAAAACCGGAACAGTTCAGGCATGTTCTCCTACTATAGCAGGATTGCTCCACCCTGCAAAGGCTCAGTCTACGACTGAAGCATTATTGACACAGGCCGCTAACGATTCAGTGACAGAAATGGTCAATGGTCGTAAACGGAAGCGTTGGGAGTACGCTACATTCGGAAACAACCGATTTCGGATTAAAAATGTATAAATAATCGTTGGTACTTGAGTTTGTGGTTCAGCGAACCAACAAAATCCACGAAAATTCGAACCACACGAAATTTATTGGTTTTACAGTATTCGATCGACAAGAAGCCAATGTTTTTGTGCATAAGAAAACTTATACATGTTCAAAGCAAGTTAGTGTTAGTGATTTTGTGGGGTGGAAATTTGCTCATCACACAGGCAAAATACATCCCTGTTATGTTAAGATCTTTACCATGCCATAAATTATAAAGGTAATCACGTTTCAAAATTGGCTGTTATTATATGTATCTGTGTATGTGTGGATGAATTAATCTTCACTAAATCACACTGCATTGTCCAATTTTAAAAATAATGCGAACAATGTTGAAAAAACATATAAATTAACTCACTATATAGAATTATCCGTGAAATTTAATAACATCCGGTCCTTAGCGCCACCTCGGAAGCAGCATTGGCTCATTTATCAATGCACAGCAAAAAGGAGGTGGCGCCCATGATTAATGGCTATGAGCTACCATTCAACCACAACCCCAGACCTGGCCCTTTAGCACAGAAATATCAGTAGAACTATTAAGTTACAGTTAGGAGGAAAAGACCATCAACCAGTCTTACTTACTGTCAGCACCATCTCCAGCCCCACCCCCCTCTCTTCCTCCCCAAAAGATTGAATTTCAAAAAAGCCAAATGAGGTGCCTGCTTTATCATCCAGACCCAAGAACTGGCATATGACCTTGTCAACAGTGGAAGGAATATCAACACACACAAACCATGAACGCTGCAAAAAGAACTCTAACAAGATGGCCCAGAGTGGTGAGAGAAGAAAATACATTATTTTAACAAGAGCTGTCAGAGGACAGCGCGCTTGACTATTCTAGTGCTTGACAGTATAACGTAAGCCATCATGGGGAAATTGTTCATATTCAATAATTTATTAGACGATATTTCAAAAATAAAAAAAGGAAAAAAAGTACTTTTTTTTTGGGGGGGGGGGTTGAGAGGGGGTATAATGTTGGGTGTGGTCATTTATTAGACGATCTTTCAAAATAAAAAAAGGAAAAAAAAAATTGGGTGGGGGGTAGGGGGGGGGGGGTGAGAAGGGAGTATAATGTGGGGTGTGGTAATTTATTAGATGATGTTTAAAAAATAAAAATAAATTGGGGGGGGTAGGGGGGGGGGGGTGAGAGGGGGGTATAATGCGGGGTGTGGTAATTTATTAGATGATGTTTTAAAAAAAATATTTTGGAGGGGGGGGGGGGAGGTTGGGTGGGGGGGGGGGAAGGGATTCTGGGTAGGGGCGTGGGGTATTGTTTGGGTGGAATCCATTGTGGTATTCAGGTAAGTGTTTTTTTGTCAAAGTAATAATAACATGTGATCATAAATAAAGAAGTTATGGCAATTTAAGCAAAATGTTCAATTATCTAAGTGTAAAAGGGGCCATAATTATGTCAAAATGCTTGATACAGTGGTCTGCTCTTATTTATAGGTTGGGGTCATGTTTGTAAACAAGTATGCAACATATAAAAGCAATATGTCAAAGGATATAGGAAATATTTGGGGTAGTACGCAAACTTTAACATAGATTTATCAATAATATGCATATTCTAAGTATAAAAGGGGCAATAATTATGATAAAATGCTTGATAGAGTTGTCTGCTCTTGTTTATAGGTTGGGGTGATGTTGGTAAACAAGTATGCAAAATATGAAAGCAATATGTCAAGGGACAATGAAAATAAATGGGGTAGTACGAAAACTTAAACATTTGCTGCATATTCTAAGTGGAAAAGGGGCCAAAATTATGACAAAATGCTTGATATAGTTGTCTGCTCTTGTTTATAGGTTGGGGTCATGTTGGTAAACAAGTATGCAAAATATGAAAGCAATATGTCAAGGGACAATGAAAATAATTGGGGTAGTACGAAAACTTTAACATTTGCACGCTAACGCTAATGGAAACGCCGACGCCGGGGTGAGTAGGATAGCTCCACTATATATATTTCATATATAATAGTCGAGCTAAAAATAATTGTTGACAATTTTATTGTTTATTTTTATTTTATGAACCATGCTATCGCCAGGTATGCCAGTTTTGACTCCAGGGGCAAAATGCAACCATATTATCTAAAGGACCATTATATCATGTTACTAGCCACTTACCATGTCTGACAGACACTGGCCATGTCCTGTGCGTACAGCTGTAACAGCACTGCCCGTGCTTGGTCAATGAGGAAGGGGTCAGGGGGAGACACGCCTGCCACACTGAAGTCGCACACACAAATACATATAAGTGAAAGTACAACTGCCCCAGCAAAAGAGAAACATTATTATGACAACTGGTCCCTAATGGAGCCTCATTCTAGGAAAACTGTGCATAATGCATGTGTGTCAAGTATAAGATTAGCCTGTGCAGTCCAGTTATAGAAAAATAACTTCCTCTAAGACCATAAGTGAATAAAGTGTACTGCAGTCGGACACATATGCCCCTCCAAACAGGGCTTTGAACTAGTGACCCCAATTTCAATAGGGGTCATCTACTGTCCAAGGCCAACGCACATGTGAAGTATCAAGCCAATCGGTCAATTCGTTGATGAGTTATTGATCAGAAACAATTTTCACACTTATTGTGACAGTGACCTTGACCTTTGACCTAGTGACCCCAATTTTGATAGGGGTCATCTACTTTCCAAGGCCAATGCAAATGAGAAGTATTAAGCCAATCGGTGAATCAGTTGACGAGTTATTGATCAGAAATGATTTTACACTTAGTGTGATAGTGACCTTGACCTTTGACCTAGTGACCCCAATTTGAATAGGGGTCATCTACTGTCCAAGGCCAATGCACATGTGAAGAATCAAGCCTATCGGTCAATTCGTTGAAGAGTTATTGATCGGAAACGATTGTACTTTTAATGTGTATCAAAGACCTTGACATTTGACCTAGACCCCAATTTCATAGGGGTCATCTACTGTCCAAGGCCAATGCACATGTTAAGTATCAAGCCAATTGGTCAATTCTTTGACGAGTTATTGATTGGAAACGATATTCATACTTAGTGTGATAGTGACCTTGACCTTTTACCTAGTGACCCTGATTTCAATAGGGGTCATCTACTGTCCAAGGCCAATGCACATGTGAAGTATCAAGCCAATCAGTCAATCGTTGAAGAGTTATTGATCGGAAACGATTTTCACACTTAGTGTGATAAAGACCTTGACCTTTGACCTAGTAACCCCAATTTCAGTAAGGTCATCTACTGTCCAAAGCCAATCCACATGTGAAGTATCAAGCCAATCAATCCACTTGTTGACGAGTTATTGATTGGAAATGAACTTGTCTACGACATTCAGACTGGTCTACCGACAGTCTACAGACAATCTACCGACAGTCTACCGACAGATAGTCTGAAAAAAAATTATTTGAAGAGGGGCATAATAAATATCATCCAAAAGTAACAGTTTCTTTTAATTATATGCTTTAGTACAATAAACAAACAAAAAAAACTTAAGCCAAAAGCTTTAATGTCTTTATGTATTATGAGTTAACAAAATTGTGTGTTCAATACGTCATAAATGAGCAAAGTTTTTTCATAACTATGGTAGAACAAAAATCTCCTAATTCTAATGATCTTGTTACTAAATAATAGTGTTTATTTATATAGGTTATTGTAAATCCATTAAGGATATTCCAAAAGTATTGTTATTTTTCAAAAAAGGTAATTGATACATTAAGACTAATCTTGATAATAGAAAAATATTGCACTTGTTCTGGTGGTTCAGTTCTAGAGGTTCAATTGCAATAAACCAAAAATAGTCTACATTCCACATAATTATAAACTGCAATGCATTGCAAAACATATAAATCATAAATGACGAAAAATAGCATTCATGAAAAAACAAAATAACTATTGATTCTAAAAATAAACAGGAATAAATTAAGTAAAAGAAACATCTATATGGACTTTCAATTATAAAGAAATTTCATTTTATTATGGTACAGTTAGCCTATTCTGGTGAATGTTCAACTGATGTTGCTATTTTACCTTATTTTTATTAAATCTATAAAGCATTATTTTGAAAAAGAATATTAAACTTGAATATTTCCTGAAAATATGTATTTAAACGATTCGTAACCTGAACAGGGCCAAAATCACTGAAAACCCAAAATAAGAGAATTCTTACTCACACTTTTGTGCATCCACCTGTCTCCAGCGACACACACATAATGAGGTTCTTCTGTAACAACAATACAAATTCAGTATGGGATTGTTTTTATTTGATATTTACAGCCAAATTTATATAAGGTTGCCGTGGTGAAATGGATATGGTGTCCGCCTAGCAACCGGGAGGTCACGGGTTCGATCCCCACAAGGGAGCGTTCTTTAGATCTCCCCCATAGACACCAAGTACTAGTTCTAGGCCCAGGAAACGGACTCAAGAGCGTTTATATAAGCCTTAGGCTTTCGATGCAATTGAGCTAAAATAAATAGGTTTAAACTAAATTACAGCCAAATTGATTGGATAGAAACCCATCATGTGCTTTATTAAGACACATGTTTACACCAGACAAAATATTGATGTTTGTTGTAAACAAAAACAATGTGTCCCTAGGGCATGGATACCCCTACTTTCCATTGTTTTACTTTAAACTCCACTTATGTCAATAACAAGCTTTTTTATGGCAAACTTTTACTCTTGACCACTGAGTGTGACCTTAAACTTTTAAGTAAGGAGACATGTGACTTGTTATCTACTAATAGTGGTAATTGAGTTATTTTAAAATTGCATGATGAATTACAAAGTAACAGTGTGGACTATCTGTTTTATAGCCAAATATTAGCCTTTACCTCTGAGTATAACATTGAGCTATGAGGTAGGGACACCGTAATATAAATTACAAGTCGTCTTATGTTTACATTTGTGCATAGTTATATATTAAAAAGTGGCATAGACAGGAACATCTTGGACAGACATCCATATTCTTGGACAGATTTACAGTTCAACTACTATAAACTGCCTTTCTCTAAGAGGGGCATAAACACGTGTTCTGAACATGGAAACCAACATTTTGGGGGGTAGTTTTGACATGTTGTTTAGTCACTTTAATAGTTCATGAACATAGAACAATAGGACAAATAGAAATGCAACGCTTGGCTAGGGGTGCAGTTTTGAATAAAAAAAAGCTTGTCAGAATATATTTTTTGTAGAGGTCACAGTGACCTTGACCTTAATCTAGTGACCCCAAAATGGGTGTGGCATGTAGTAATCATCAAGGTGCATCTACATATGAAGTTTCAAAGTTGTAGGTGGAAGCACTTTGATTTTAGAGCCATTGTTAAGGTTTCAGCGCGACGCAGACAGCAGACGTTAGACGTCGAACGGCGGACTACGAGCTGGCTATGACAATACCTCGGTATGTCTCCGAAAACGCCGAGCTAAAAATTAGAAGCGGAAGTTATTCATTCCATGTATGTAGAATATTTTAAGCTACCACCATGCCCAAGGCTAATTTCAAGAGAACATAAATCAGGAATTGTTTGATCAAACAATTGTTGAAAAAACATGTCTTCGAAATCTACAACTCATGGTGATTTATCATCACATATTTTAATGAAGTTTTATTTTAATAGCTTGAAAAATGTGATAATTGTGCACTTTATTAATTTAGAACATTTAATGCAAACAAACCAAAAGCGTGACTCAAATATACCGCCTCCATGAGAGGGATAATGATGTCTCTTGAAAATGTGCATGTTAACTGTATACAATAAGGTTATTTTGTATACGCAGCAATAAAGATACAATCAAACAAGATGTGTTTGTGAAACACTATGTCCCCCATATATTTGATCTTTGACCTTTAAGAATGACCTTGACTTTGACCTTGCACCACTCAAAATGTGCAGCTCCATGAGATACACATGTATGCAAAATATCAAGTTGCTATCTTCAACATTGCAAAAGTTATGGCCAATGTAAAAGTTTGACGCAAACCAACAAACAGACAGGGCAAATACAATATGTCCCCAAGTATAGACTGAGGGACATAAAAATACAATCCAGTATGCATAAAGTTCTCCTAGTGAAATGATTTAAAAACTATGAACATTTTATCATTACATTTGTATCAATAACGATCCTCATTAACTCACATATCCAACGATTAGCCAAAACCATCTAGCAATCAGCGGCTCAGAATAGCCGAACTGCTGTTCATCTGGGATGGTGTGACAGTTGCGTGTTGGGTACACCTCGCGCCATGCCACCAGCTGACCAAGACCAGGGTCGGTGCTCAGCGCGAGCAGTCCATGGTAGCGCAGGTAGGTGCTCACGTCCACAAGGTCCTCTCGCGCAAGGTGGCTTGATATCAGGTAGTCCTGTAATGGCACACAGGTCTCATGTGGTTACGGAGGATTGATGTAATAGGCCCATATTTTCTTAGGTTTTTATTTAAATATCATATTTTTTGCACATGAAACAAATGTATTGTATGTTTAACAATGTATCAAAAATTCAATGTCTAGGACTTTGAGCAAAAGGCTTAATAAAACAGGGAATTTAACTAAACTGACAAATTACATAAAAGCAGACATTTTAGTAAGCTCTTGGACACTTTCCAAATTACAAATATACTGAATTTGAAGGCTACCATTCGTAAATCAGGAGATCTTGATATCATTATTTGTTTTCAAGGCATTATAAAAATTAGCCTTACATCAATACATGTACCCTGTTATTAGATTTATTTTCTGTTAATTACTATAAAAAGTGTCTCTGTAAAGCTCAATTAATCTTTGGTAGGGTTTTAATCTTAACAACCACATTTAGGCATTTGCAATAGACAAAACAGCAGTCATCTACCATGTCATTATGTGGTCCGAGGAAGATCAGGATCTCCATCGTTTTTATTTGCCTAGATTAGGTACTTCTTAGTTACGGGTTGTTGAAGATATTAGTTTTCACTTATTTTTGTAACCATAGCAACCAGTTACCATAGCAACCACAATTTTTGTCAGACAAAAACCCCTGAAATAACCATCGATCCATGATCCGCATTGCCAGTTTCATCAGCCTAGCTTGAGTGCTTTATGAGACGTTGCAGGATCCAGATTTTAATTTTTAAATATGAATGCAAACATATCAAACCACAATTTTTGTCTAACAAAAAAACTGGCACTACATGCATATTCATTATATGGACCTCTTTTCATTTATTGAGTTTTATCAACCAAGCGTAAGTACTTTTTTTTGTTATGGCAGGATCCTATTTCAGACATAGAAACACAGACAGACGGACTCAAATTACACCAGTAGGTGACTAAATAAAAGATAACAACACAACTGCCAGGTAAGTAAGTGAATTATAACACATACCATTTGTTTGAAACTTTAGTTAATCCTGCTTGCTGCTGAGACAGTCTGACATGTGCCATAGAATTATAGGTCACTGTTAGGTGTTGATCACACAAAAATAAGAATTCAACTTTAGCAATGTGTTATTACAATGAGTATAAGTACATGAAACAAATATGAAACAAATGGGCCTCGCTGTGGGAAAATGGGACTTAATTCATTTCATAAAGTGTCATCCCAGCCTGTGCACTTGTTCAGTCACAGGCTAATCAGGACAACAATATCTGACTACACTGGGTTTTCGTTCTGAAGAAACTTGTTTGAAACAAAAAATCATTCAAAGCCCACAATGTCGTCCCTATTTAGCCTGTACAGACTGCACAGGCTAAAATGGGACAACACTTTATCTGCATGCATTAAGCCCAGTTTTCCCAGAGTGTACCTTTCATAATATCATATTCAGTACAAACCTTATAAAACAGGCAAGATCCTAGCACTGAGTAGCTCCGTCTGCAACCATAATAACTGTCAGACTGTAAGATAGAAAACAAACCATATAAACAGACAACACAACAAACTGACCTAGCATTGCTCTTATCAAGATTTTAAAATGGAAACGTTTGAATGGATCTATTATTAAATAAGTTGTTTTTTTCCATAGCTCTCATTGTAAATTTGAATTGCATTTATATGATTATAATTGACAACCAAAACTATATCTTGATGCAACATTATTTTAGTAACACTCACCATATCGCCAAAGTCTGCACTTTCAAATTCTGTTAGCATTCTATCTGCACAGTTCTGCAAAAAGATTTGTACATGTATTCATTAAAGCATATAAAAACAACTACACATATTTTTAACTTGTAACATTTGTGTAATTTCTTTTGAACAAAAAATCCACTAGAAAGTACTTAGATTACAAGATAAAACATCAAAAGGTAAACACAGAAATCACAATGGTTTGCTTTTGCAATGTCATTCAATAATGCTTTCAAAGAAAAAAAAAAATAGCATTTTATTATTGTGCTTATTGCTACATGTAGCTTGCTTACGACTAAGGCTAATGCCATCTGTTGAAATCCTGATTCCTTAGGTACTGAAAACTTTTCAACTCATAGAAACTCTGTTTAAGTTATTTCAGAGATTTCAGATTTCAACTACATTCATTCACAAATCGATACAATATGTGAATATAACGTTAATTTGAAAATTGTTAAACGGATCATATATAGAAAATTTCAATATTCAACTTTTTATTTGTACTTGTTGGGGATGCATAATTGAAATAGTCCACTATGTGATGCACAATCGATTCCCGCAGCACAGGTCATCCAGAAATCTGAATCTATTAATAGATCAGGGGGAAACAAACTACTGCTGATCAACAGGTATGGTGCGATGTCAAGAATCCAATACAATATCAAGTGTCTGTAGAATAACCTTGTTTATAGTGCTTGGCTGATTTTTACTAGCATAGCCGGGTGAAATCGGATATGCTCTGATAGTGTATAAAGGTTCGTTACAGGCAGCGGCAATATCTCCTGTATTCTCGCCATGAGGAGCTTGTATTATGTAAGATTTATCGTAGTGACGTTGATAACAATTTCTGCTTTCAAGATTTTCACCCACTGAAACCACTCAAATACACTAATCTTTTGTGTGGTAAGTGGTTTTGAGCTATTATCTTAGTTGCGCACTTGTTTAGCATTCATGGTTTGAATATCCAACTTAAAAGCATTTAGGATAACAGCTTTGGGAATAAACTTGAGTATAGTTGTAGGTCGAATTGACATAATTCCCTTACTCTTCGGCAATTGCACATGTGATAACAATAAAATAGTATAGCCTAAAGTTTGTTCTTATTTACAGTTGTCAATTTATAAAACGTTGACCAATAGTTCAACAATAACTATGCTATAAACCATGCCAAAAATTGAAAAATTAATCACCGACACCCACTTCTACTTTATTAGCGCTAAAACCGAATATCAAAATCAACTAAATATCAAACTCAGATTAGTTTTCTATACTGATGTCAAGGTCAGAGTCTGGTTTACACCAAGTGAATTGCTAGGGTAACAAGTAATACATTATATTGCTAGGGTAACAAGTAATACATTATATTGCTAGGGTAACAAGTAACACATTATCATCAAAGTGCGATCAACAGTGCTGTCTTTAGGACTACCTTTTTCTTGAGTAAACACTCTGGATCGCCATTTCCATCATGAAATTCCATTCATAGTGTAATAGGTATTCTATATTCCACCAACATAGTCATTAAGTGGTGATTGCCAATTATTTTATTTTATACTGTTTCTCATAGTACATTTGTCATCATATTTTCTATACTTTTCGAAAGTCTTAAAACTGGCCAGTTGTTGTTATTACATCTCTATAACATCCATTGGGTGGTAAACAGTGCACACACATCTCGTAATCATTTGCTTTAAGACACACTCTCAATAAACTAGAATGAGTTTATTTCAATTATGTGATTTAAAAAACAATAACTTAATTTTGAAAAAGAGTTCCGTCTAAGGTTATGCAATAGCGATCAACTTCAGTGCATTCAGTGCTTTGATTTTATTTCAGAGTGACTATGTAAAAAACTAAATTGCACAGCCTTACAATAAAAAATATATGTTGAATGTTGCCTTAATCTTAGCTCAGCCCAGTGTACATACGTTCCACGCTCTGTTGTGATATAATAATAAAATGAGCATGTATGCAACATTTATCTAAAAAAGTAACAACACTATTTTGCGTTTTACCCTCAATTAAAAAATATTCTTTAAAATATATAAGCTGCATATAAGCTAGACCTCTTCATGTTTGCTTGAGTGCATCAAAAGCCTTGGGGTCATTGAGAAAATCTCGAGTCCAATCTTTAGTAAAACCAGTAAAGATTCCACTTAGGTGTCACAAGAGGGATAAAATTATTACTCCTCTGCCACCGACCAGCCAAAATGCCACTAACAAACAAGAGCTGTCAGAAGACAGCGCGCTCGACTTTTCGAGTGCTTGACAGTATAACGTAAGCCATCATGGGGAAATTGTTCATAATTCAATAAGGTCAAGGTAATATAGTCATATTCTAAGTGGAATAGGACCATAATTGAAACATATTGATCGCTTATGTTTTAAAGAAGTTGTACCTTATAGACGATTTTGAGTTCAGGTATATTTTTTACAATCTATTGAACATTTGTAAAGACATAAAACAAACTAATAAGATTTTATTTCAAATTTGATAGCAATAGCTTGGGTGGGATGGTTGGACGGTCCTTCAAAAGTAAAGTGCATCTAAACACAAAATTTAACAAAATATTCAAAGTTACAAAGTCAAAAAATGCCATCACAAAATTTAACAAAATATTCAAAGTTACGAAGTCAAAAAATGCCATAACTCCGTCAAAATGCCAATCAGAGTTATGCAACTTGTCCTGCAGAGTCCCCTTATGATAGTTAGCGAGTGTTCCAAGTACGAAAGCAATAGCTTTGATACTTTAGGAATAAAATGGGCCTAAACACAAAACTTACCCAAATTTTCAATTTTCTAAGTATAAAAAGGGGCATAACTCTAAAAATAATGCTGACATAGTTATGCACCTTGACCTTCACAATTGTCTTGTTGCCATAAAGAAGTATTCCAAGTATGAGTTAATTATCTTTGATAGTGTTACAGTTATTCGACTTTATAAACAAGAAATGTGTTTTTAGAAACACCATGTCCCCTACTGCGCCGCTTTGAAACTATATATTTGACCTTTGACCTTGAAGGATGACCTTGACCTTGACCTTTCACCACTCAAAATGTGCAGCTCCATGAGATGCACATGCATGCCAAATATCAAGTTGCTATCTTCAATATTGCAAAAGTTATGGCAAATGTTAAAGTTTGACGCAAACACACAAACAAACACACAAACAAACCAACAAACAGGGCAAAAACAATATGTCCCCCACTATAGTGGTGGGGGACATAAAAACTTTAACCAATGCCGACGCCATGCCAGGGCGAGTAGTATAGCTCTCATTTTTCTTCGAAAATTTGAGCTAAAAATTTGCCATGCAGACCACCATTCCTACCTTCACTTCCTGAGGTACACACAGCACTGTAGCGCCTTGACTGAGATTGTGCAACATGTCGTTGTGGGTGCCAGACTCCAGAACACCGTTCCGACAATGCAGTTTTTCATGAAGTAGTGTGAAAAAGCAGTCCAGACTATAGTGAGTGTCCAGTGAGGTAAACGCGTGATGAACAGATCCATGGATGACTTGCAACAGGCGCACAAGGTCTTTAACCAGCATGGTGAGTGAGGTAAGGGAAAACCTACAACAGAAGTCAGTTATTGAATTACAGCATGTAGCCAATTTAATTAACCATTTACCACTTAGATACGTATTTTCACGCATTTGTTGTCCCTTAGAAAGTTACATTTAATTAAAGACCTTTCTTACTAGATTCAAGTTATGAAGGTTTTATTTCCAGCCCTAAGATACTGATGAGCAGCAAACAGCATAAAACCTGAACAGGCTGCGAGTTACTCGCAGGCTGTTCTGGTTTTATGCTGTTTGCACATAGCCATTTTCACTTCGCTTTTGAGTGGGAAAGAGTTGAAAAACATAGTAAATAGAAATAACCAATTTCACCAAAAAAGTTAAAATAAGAATATTGTTAGAAGAAATGGATTAAAACCCAGGGTTGCCATTCTGTAGCTAATTACTACATGTACATAATACATATAATATAATTTAACTGGTTTTCAAATAACTCCTGAAAATATATTGGCTATTTTTATATATTTCTTCAATTGGAGAGAATATCTCACTTCCACATTTTATTCTTGAAAGCTTAAAAGCTCACACTGCATCTGTAATTCATGTAGTTAGATTCAAATACTAAAAATAAGCTCAATCTCTGAAAGCTTTGTGTAAAAATCCTTAGGAAAAATGTTATAATACAGATAATTCCTTGGTAGGTAGACTCACATACCAAAAATGAGCTCAATATCTGAAAGTTTTACATAAACAACTTCGGAAAATGGCTATTATAGAAAAAAAATATAATTCAAAGGCCCTTAACTTTGCCAAAAATCAATTGAACAGAAGAAATTTAACACTTCATATGTAGGTCATGTTTGTGGTAGATAGACACACATACCAAAAGTCAGCTCAATATCTGAGAGCCTTGTGTAAATAACCTCCAAAAACAGTTTTTATATTGAAAATTCTTAAGTACAAGGCCCATAACTTTGCCAAAATCAATGGACCAGAATGAATTTCACACTTCATCTGTAGATAATGAAGGTAAACTCACAAACCAAAAATCAGCTCAATATCTGAAGTTATTGCGTAAAAAAAAACAATGCAAAACAGTTATTATACAGAAAATTTCTAAGCCCAAGGCCCATTACTTACGTAGCCTGTTAATATACTGTTAAGGACTTACATATGTTCAGGTGCAGAGAATACAAATAGACTGGGGCCTTCGCAATGATACACAATGTGGACTGGTTGGTCCTCCACCAACAAAGTGGTGCTGGAAAACAACAACACGCAAAACATCGGTAAACTGACTTTTGTTAAGAAAATGAAGTAATAAATAGAACACCAGGTAAGATTATAGCAAAGTTTTTATGCTTGGCAAGGATTGTGACTCAAGTTTTCTTCAAATCACTAAATAATTATATATTTATTTAACGTCGACTTCTTTTTTTTATAAATACATTTTACTTTTGCAATAACTGTACATAAATGAGTTGCAAAATTGTGAACACACATGTACATTCCAATTTTACCAAAACTAAATTCGCATTATAATAGATTGAATTCAGTGTCAAAACTACTTAAAATAACGATGTAATTGATTCAAATCAGAAAGAGGCAGTCGCCCACACCAAGTTAAAACTGGAGATCTAAAGGCTGATTACTAAGCTTAATTGTGCATGTACTTTTAACCCATCCAATTTTCTTTGTAATATATCCTGAGTTTTTTGCTTAAAACAAAACAAATCTTGCATCAATCTGCTTTCCACACCATTAAGTAAGCTACAAGTGGCTATTGATGTAAATCAAATGTGGGGAGGCAAACTTATTTATTTCCAGTAAAAAGATGACACATATTCTCACTAAGTTCAGTTGATGACATCATGAAAAGTAGAAAGTGGAAAAAAATAACCCAGGGCTGTTAATTTACTTACTGTTTTAATATCCTGTCAAGACCTCAAACAACAAGATCTTTATTTAAAATAACTATGCTGCAATATATTGAATATATCATGAATATAGCAACAAATAAGTGATGCAAACTACCCCTGGTTGGGTGTGACAGGTAACAAAACGATCTACAGGCACCAGAAACAGTGACATTGAAGTGTGTGTGGTTGGCTCCGTGATTTTCTGAGAAAACTGATATGACATTTGCTCTGGGAAACAGGGCTTAATGCATGTAAAGAAAGTGTTGTCCCAGATTAGCCTTTGCAGTCTGCACAGGCTTATCAGGTTCGAAACTTTCTGCCTAAATGAATGTTCAATTAAAAGCGAATTCCTTCAACAAAACAAGAGCTGTAACCATATGATGACATATGCCCCCTATAAACGCTTTGATAGAAGTTATGAGCATTTTTCCAAACCTAAACGCAGATTTCAAAACCTAAATGCGGACCCTAAGTTCAAGGTCAAGGTCACAGAGGATAAATTGTTGGTGCACATGGAAAGGCCTTGTCCATATACACATGCATACCAAATATGAAGGTTATATCTCAAGGGACATAGAAGTTATGAGCATTTTTCCAAAACTAAACGCAGATTTCAAAACCTAAACATGGACCCTAAGTTCAAGATCAAGGTCACAGGGGTGAAAAAATTCGTGCGTATGGAAAGGCCTTGTCCATATACACATGCATACCGAATATGAAGGTTAGGTCTCAAGGGACATAGAAGTTATCAGCATTTTTCGAAACCTGAACGCAGATTTCGAAACTCAAACGCGGACCCTAAGTTCAAGGTCAAGGTCACAGGGGTAAAAATTTGTGTGCGTATGGAAAGGCCTTGTCCATATACACATGCATACCAAATATGAAGGTTATATCTCAAGGGACAGAGAAGTTATGAGCATTTTGAGAAACCTAAACGCAGATTTTGAAACCTTAACGCAGACCCTTACTTCAAGGTCAAGGTCACAGGGGTAAAAATTTGGGTGCGTATGGAAAGGCCTTGTCCATATACACATGCATACCAAATATGAAGGTTAAATCTCAAGGGACATAGAAGTAATGAGCATTTTTCTAAACCTAAACGCAGATTTCGAAACCTAAACGCGGACCCTAAGTTGAACGTCAAGGTTACAGGGGTCAAAACTTATATGCCTATGGAAAGGCCTTGTCTATATACACATGCATATCAAATATGAAGGTTATATCTCAAGGGGCATAGAAGTTATGAGCATTTTGAGAAACCTAAACGCAAAGTGTGACAGTAGGACAGACGGACGGACGGTCCGATCACTATATGCCCTCCTTCGGGGGCATAAAAATACCATACAAGCAGAAAGTGTTGTCCCTAATTAGCCAGTACAGACTGCACAGGTTAATCTGGGATGACACTGTACGCAAAAAACATTAAGCACAGTTTTTTGTGAGTGAGGCTTATATGTTCTCTATACAAGAAGTATTAAAAGACCGAATGCTGTGGCAACTATGATAAAAATGTGCGTTTGAAATAGAGTGTTGTGTACACATAGGTCTAGGCCAGTGTGACAGGCATTGATAGAGTGTGTACACATAGGTCTAGGCCAGTGTGACAGGCATTGATAGAGTGTGTACACATAGGTCCAGGCCGGTGTGACAGGCATTGATAGTGTGTGTACACATAGGTCAATTATCAAGATATACCACTCCTATTGTTGCAGATTGTATATTGTAAGTACATGTAGTATGGAAAGTATGCAGAGTAAAATATCTACTTAACCTATTTTTAAACCTACCAATGTGGTGGATATTGACTAATCATTGGACATTGAAATGTGAAGATTAGGACAATAGTGCAGCTATGCCATCTCTGTAAGCTTCTATACTAAATGTCAGAATCACTCGAAAGTAAAACATGTAGATTTTGATTTCATTGCACAAGTAAATAAGAATAGCAAACCTTTGAATAGTAGATTTCAAAGCATCGTGTAAACTTCCAGCTAAAGTAATGAACATCCCTCTGGATGAGATCACTTTGTTGTCGACCTTCGGAAACTGGTAAACAATGTCTTCCTGAAACAATGGATTCAACAAATAAAGTACTTTTGTTAATGCCTTACTCATGATGTCATGTGTCAATATCATGGCAAAGGTGTAAAATTCCACTTGCCCGCTCGCTATGGTGTGTCAACCATGCCGTCGGGCAAGCTTGATTTGTCTAATGCTCGTTCGACAATGCAAGAGCATTTTCCATGTACATTTTCTACAAAATCTTAAAGCCTTTTTTTTTTAAAGGCAACTTCACAGTACCTTTGTATTTTTTCTTAAATAAACACTTGATAGTACCAGAAATTTTGCATGGAAAATGCCAAAATAAAACTTGTTTCTATTTATAGCAATTATTGTGCGCTTTCATGACTAATTCTCTAGATATGCAAAAGGATGCAACTGTTTTCAAGCAGTGTTTACTGACAAAATATGCAAAAAGTCACTTGTAAATTGTATAGATTTATAAATTATTATAATGCACATTGTGTCTGTCTGCACTTAAAATGAACATGAAAATCATTATCAGTTAATGTACTTGGAAGCAAACGACAAAACATAATTTGATTTACTTACCATTCAAGCCCTTGTACATGTTAGTAAAGATTTCCTAGGGGCAAATTGCAATTTTCATTCACTAGTGCAAAAGGGCGAGAACCGTTTTGGGGAATTTTTAAGCCGATGTATTGTATGTTGCCAGAGTACATAGATAGGAGTGCTTGAGGCAAGAGCCATAGTAAGTCTATACATTTGAATACTGAAAATAAAAACAAGCGCTACAAATCAGCCACATTTTACATTATATGGAAAACAAGAAAATCTCTGAAACTGATGGATGCTTCTTGATAATGCTCTTTATCAATATTTGGGTTTATTGTGCGAAAGCGAAAACTAGTTTTGTTCAAGGGGCAATAACTCCCTGAAAACTCACTTGAGTAACACTACATGACAAAATGCCCATGTCCGCCCTGTAGGGTCACTGCATATAAAGTCAGGTCAAATTTGGATCATTAGTTCCTGCCATCTGACACAGAAACATTCATTAGAAAATGTCATATTATTGTTCAGGGCTAATTTTATCTCGAACATTTTTTAGGAGTGGAACAACCTGACAATAAGTCCATTTCCACACTAAAAGGAAAGAGCATACAAAGTTTCATCAGATCCTGATTGGAAGTTCCTCAAATCTAACGCAGAAACTAAAAATCCATTCTAGAATGACATACTGATTATCAAAGGACGATAACTCCCTGAAAATTCATTTGACCGAAACAACCAGACGAAAATAAGCATGTCCAAGATTATAGGGATGCTTCACATCTAGTTTGATCAAACTTTAAACCATTAGTATCAAAATTTCATAAAAAATAGAAATCCGGGCACTATTAGGCTGATATTATATTTTTTATTTGGTCATACTCCCAAGAGCAAAAAAACGTTTTTCCCTGATCAAGTCTAAAAATTCCTCATTGCTGATTTGACTTTTTGATAATTAGTTATCAAGAGGATCAGTCTAGATATGAAGAGGTTTGAAGTTGTAATCATTTTGCAGATTTTACCTTTTTCCCAATTTAGAGAATGATTAATTTCCCATTTCACTGGTATAGATCAAAGTTCCAAAAACCGATGATAAACAAGGTGAGCAATCTTAGGCCTTGGTTGTTAAATTCAAATCATAGTAATCAGTTTAGCTTACCTTAGCCTGCATGTTGTCTGAGTTGATACCCTCCAACGACAAATACATAGCTCCATAAAACGGTACAATGTTCTGTGCTGTGACTTCATGGCTGGTCCTGTGGTTATTGGAGCCTGTGATAAGCTCAGTGAGTCGGTGAGCACTGCTGGGTATACTGTCTTTTTTAACTATTGGAATTTTTTCTGTCTTTGTTTTTTCAGACGGGCGAATAAGTAATTTGGCCTGGAAAATGAAAATATATAAAAACAAGGGACAAAATTGTCACAAAACCAGGTTTTCATTGTGAAAAAAAATCTGATAAAGGGAGAAAACTCAAACTGAACTTTTGAAATGAACAAACAAAATTAACCCCCTTTGTAAGTTTGTTTTTAAAAAAAATCTATTTTTAGTCGTGGCGACCTTGACATTGGAGATATTGACGTGATACTTTCGTGCGACACACTGTCCCATGATGGTGAACAAATGTGCCAAATGATTTTAAAATCTCACAATGAATGACATAGTTATGGCCAGGACAAGCTCATTTATGGCCATTTTTGACCTTTGAACTCAAAGTGTGACCTTGACCTTGGAGATATCGACGTAATTATTTCGCGCGACACACCGTCCAATGATGGTGAACAAATGTGCCAAATGATTTTAAAATCTGACAATTAACGACATAGTTATGGCCCGGACAAGCTTGTTCCGCCCGCCCGCCCGCCAGCCAGCCAGCCAGCCAGCCAGCCCGCCTGCATTCGCCAATCTAATAACCAGTTTTTTCCTTCTGAAAACCTGGTTAATAATAAAACCATTGTATTTTAATAATTTATTAATACAGCAAGACTATCATAAATTATTCACACAACAAACAATATGCAATTATCATGACTGTCATCATTTGCAGGTATCACATTAAATTTATCAAGAAGTGTTAATTTAAAGGCTCATGAAAGGTGACACATCCAATTATTATACATATAAACTGGTCTATTTTTTACCGCATTTCAGTTCCTCTTGCATAAAAAATTATAATAACACAGCTTAGGTGAAACGTTACGAAGAATTATTGAAGATATACCTGTTTCATAATTGGAAAAAATGTTTACAACTTTGAAACTAACGTGGGGTGTAGCCTCAAAGCGGAGACGTATCCTAAAAATAGCCGAAAGACAATTCAATTTAAATTCTATTTTAAACAACTTTTTACCAGCAGAAAGTAAATTATTACATCAATACAACGTTTTAACCATTTAGAAGAGACCTACTTTGTGAGTGATACCGGAAAACGTTGAAAATCAACGATATATTTTTTTACCTGAGTCACCGGAGCGCTTGCTCTATCCCGAGTAAACAGCGATGTAAATAAACTGATTGTTTTTTTTGTTTTTTTTGTTAACACAATTGACTTGGAGGACACTGTATTTTGAGCTCAAAACAAGTTGTATAGCTCATTTTTTATGGTAATGTCCAATAGCATATATATATATATATATATATATATATATATATATATATATATATATATATATTGTTTTTTGATAACCTTTATAAATAAAATATGCAAAAAATATGCAAAAATCTGTAATAATTACGGATCGTCACCTTTTATGAGCCTTTAAGATGATATCATTAATAAGAAAGGTGCACAGTTGAACAGAATGCATAATCATAATAACATTATAGTTATATTACCAGATACCTGTATTGTTTATAACTCTTGCTATTCAGCAAATTGTTATGTCATTCTCGACTAAGCTTTCACTAGGAAGAGTGCATTTTTGTAACTTGACCGTTCACGGGCATACAATAAGCTGCCCATGTTAACCCATTTATGCCAAGCGTCTAGAAAAAAAGGCCTTGGCAAACAGCGTAGACCCAGATGAGACGCCGCATGATGCGGCGTCTCATCAGGGTCTGCACTGTTTGCTTTAAGAAATTTCTGTAAGAAATATTCCAAATATAGAAATAAATATACTAGACATCCCTAATTTTGGAAATAAATTGATCCAATTTAGAAGGATGGGAGAGTCCACTAGGCATAAATGGGTTAAACACACAAAATGAAGGCAACACAACCTGTCTCTGAAACTGCAGTGTGGACAGCAAACTTGCCAGGTTGTCCCACGTCACTCTCTGTTCATTGATAGATAGCAGGCAGTCGCCTATAAAAATGAAAAAGCAAGGTCTTTTTGTTAACCCTTTGCATGCTGGGATATTTGTCGTCTGCTAAATTGGTGTCTGCTGAATTTCTAAAATCATCATATTCTTCACTTTTTTTCAAAGACCTATATCAAAATAGCAAACAGTTTGGATCCTGATCAGACGCCACGTTTTGTGGCGTCTGATCTGGATCCAAACTGTTTGCAAAGGCCTTTACAATTCGGTTCCAGCGCTACAAGGGTTAAGATGAAAACAAATCATTGCCTATATGCATGCTCTCATTGTAGTCAATGTTCACTGACCATGACTCTGATTGTATAGTGTCTGACTGTCTTAATGTTAATTGACCAGTCGCCAAAGTATCGATCGCTCCGCCCACATTTTTCGATCAGCCAATCAGATATCGATTTTTCACACACCCCTCAGCAACGCTTATCTGGCCGCCATTTTGTCCGACAAACAAAGCTTGTTGTACATATGGAATGGACTTAATTTTTTAAAAGTTTACACAGATTTTATATCAAATGCATGATCATTACTGTTCGATCATTATTCAAAATTGTAGGTGCTATACATACTTTATAAAAGGTTATTATTTTATCTTTATTTCTTGAACATATGAACGAGTAATGAGAAAACAAACACAATAAATAGTTTAACCACACCAGGTGTGTGTTCTATAAAATGTGTTATACCGTTTGATGCACAATATTATTAAGCAGTTTGGGCAACATAATAATTGCCACACGTGCTTATTAATCTCAGCGTAATTGTCGATGATTAATAAATAACAGTATGTTGCGTGGATCTCAGAATGAAGGAACATTAAGGCATTGTTAGGTACTGTACACAAGAATAGAAAACTATTTAATTACTTAAATGATTTCCAATTATATATTTATTTTCTGTGGATCAGAAACAAGGGAAATCATTATAAATTGTTAACTTAAATATTGTTTTTACTAAAGTAAAAACAACAAAAAGGTGACTTCAACGCGGCTTAGCCAGCTTAAAGCGACTTCAAGTGTAAAATGTACGGCTTATAATACAACAACAACATTTCTAATACAACATATATTGATACGGCGAGAAACGTGAAAATTGCAATTAACATATAAGGGCCATCTTGTTATAAATAAGCAAATGCATAATATGCTAAATGTATTCAATTCAAATGTTCGTGAACAGCACGGTAATACCAACATTTCATTTTTTGATAGTGAAATGTAACAGGTTCGCATTAAACATAAATGAAATAAAATGCATATTAGACTATCTGTTAATGAAACCACGAAATAACCTGTATTAAATTATGGTTACAATCAAAATTTAATTTATATCTAAATTAAAAAAATCTGTGTCTTTTTAAAAATAACACAATAAAACAAAGATCTAAACATTTTTAATAAACAAAAAAACAATCATGATATGGATATGTCATTTGCATTTAATAAAATATTTTCAAAATTATATATGAATAGCCAACGGGTTCACTGTCAGACGATTGAATACAAGTTCAAAATCAATATGAAATAAATGCTCATTTTTACAACGGATTTTTCATCAACTCCCTATATAATATGTATAAGAAACGTTTCTGCCGTTAACTCATTTATTTTGATTACGCCATTTCTCTCTAAAGTATTTATGATTTTATTAACGTTTTACAAAGCAGTTTAGTTTAGTGTGCGGCTTTAATAATTTATATTATAGAGAAGAGCATAATACATCATTACAAATATAGAATTTCCCTCACGTAATCCGCTATTATTGCGATCTGCTTGTCGGAGTTTTCTAATCACTAGACCACGTGACTATGTGGGCGGAGCGATCGATAATTTGGCGACTGGTCAATTACATCTAAATCAAGAAGACTAATTGACCATATCAAGCATCTCAATTTCTTAATGTCAATAACCGTATTTACTCAAGTTTTCAGACACTTTTTTTGCCAAAATAATTATTTTTCCTGACTACATTTTCTAACATACGGGTTTTCTTCCATAATTAATTACTCTGATTTTTCGGACAGTTTATTTTGTATTGCTATTTTACCAGAATTCAACCCTGTTGCTCTTCTCTGGGGACAATTTTATAATGCAGTATAAATCACATTTGCATTATTAGGTGAGTAATTATGCATACCGGTAATAGACAATTGTTTTGCCCAGCAGCTTAACATGAAACATATATAAAAGTAATTTATATAAAAGATGTGGTATTTAACAAGCACGTGACATTATTAGTTGAAACAATTGATGCTTTACACAATGCATACCCTTAAACGATCATCAAAGCAATATTTTTATACTGTCTCTACATTTTCAATTGCCTGTTTGTCTCTAAATTTTTGGACACCTGTACTTGTTAAAAAAAAAAATATCTAAATTTTCGGATACGAACAAAATAAATATTTTTAAGTGTCTAAAACAGTATTTACGGTACATCTTTATTAAGAAGACTAAATTACCCTATACAAATAGTATAACTTTTACTCTGTGCAAAAATGCTTATTTCCTTAAATGGAATAATACAGTGAATGCATATTATAAGTGAATTCAGGCAACATTGCACATAATTGAACAAAATATATAACTTACCAACTTTAATCGATGAGTATCTCGCACACACGCCATTCGGAAGAATGCTTCTGATTTTTACCATTTTGTCCTTCTTTCTCTGCCTGACATTTGTACTTGTTCCTGTATGACCAGGAACAAATCCAAGAATGTATTCACAAAGTTCTACAGTTGAATTTGTTTCATTTTGTAATTTCTTCGGTTTTAATTTAACAACAACTTCCAATCTATTTTTTGGCAGGCAACCCCTGTGTTGTTCACTTCTGTTGTCATTATCGTTCACTAGTGACAACATGTCTGTTGGTTGTAAAGTAAGTGTTTGAAATGTCTCGTTCTGAGAGAAATACTGAATTTTATGACTGTCAAACCCCAGATGCCTGTTGTCTTCTTCTGTAAAATAGCTGTTGATATCAGTTAAATCATGTGCCACATCAAATTCATTAGACTCATCTCTGGGATTCCTTTTAGACTGAAACAATATGTCAATGTCCTCTTCAAACTGTCGAAAAGCTGCTTGTTGATTGAGTTGAGTTTTTTGCTGTGTCGCACAATGTGAAGAACTTGTATAGTTTACAAAACAATCAGCAAACTCTGCAAGCTCATTTGGGGGTATTAAGTCTCCAGTGTTAAGCACAGAGTGTGCTTCGTTGTCAGTCCCATATCCAGTATCATCTGTCCCACAGTCACTGCATAGACTCACCTTCTCACTTGGCAGGGGTTGGGTGAACAATTCAACGGAATTTTCAAGATGCAGCTCAAATATTTCACCATTCTTGTTCACCTTTGTCAACCATTTTGATGGATCTTTGAGGATGCTGAGAAAGAAGAATTATTAAAGTAATAATCGTGGAAAAAGATGTTACTGTAATAAAAATTAAACAGCAAACAAGTGGGCCAAAAAGGTTTTAATTTCTGAATAGGAATCAGTTGTCTTATAAAATGAACTATTACCATTACCTACACTACGAATAGTGTTGATTTGATCTCACGTATAAAACAGTTCTGATATATTGGGAGTTTCAAGATAGGGCATTCAATAATTTTATTGGGATGCATGCCCATTTTAGGCCAAAAACTGACAAAAAACATGTGAGCTGGACACTTAAATTGTTCATATTCTCAATTTGTAGCAGAGTCTATTTATTATCATTTTCATAAACATAAATAATCTGTTTATCAAGATTATAATAACATGAATTAAATTACTTATCCATACGTGTTTACAAGCACACTGTTGTATTTCAATAAATGTTGATTATAATCATTGTTATAAAAAGGTACAATATTCGTTAATACCGTAAATAAATAAATATCGGGTTATTTTTTTTTATTATTTTCAAACCTGATGTAAAGACTTGAGTCGTAATGTCTTAGGCTATCCGAAATAACACTACCGAAATTAATGCCAATATACGTAAAGTTTTATTACATGGCCGCTATTCATAAATAGCTGCACAAGCCAGAGTGTGGTATCTTTAATTCAGAACAAAATAGCATTCGTTTTACGTGAAACTTACGTTAGGTTGTCACAAATATATTTAAAACTGCATCAGTACTTCAATTGATATTGTTGTTTCTAAGTTGTTGTTGTTGTTGTTGTTGCGTCGTTGACACTTATTATTTATTTAGGAATGTTATCGTCGTTTTCGTCTCAGGTGCTATTGTAACGTTTCTTCTTAATATCGCTACTTCATATTTGGGAAGCCCTTATGTGTATTTGTTATCTGTTCGTGTTCGTCTTTTTGACCATTGTTAGGTTGTTAGTTTTTGAAATAGAAACACATCAGACTGTTTACCAAATATTAGTTGTAAAAGTCGTTTGTAAATATTTAGTTCTTCTTGAATGCTCTGAGCTTTTATAAGTACATACGTACAGCTCATAGCGACCCGGATGGTCAATATAAGTGTGTCAGTGAATGCCATTACTTGTTAGATTTTAACCACAGAACTATAAAGCTTCATGACTATTACTTTAAAATATCAAGACAAACGGTTAATGGCATTCACTGACACACTAAAAAACGAAACGTCCTTTTAAACAAGATTTTCTTGACAAGTTTCATGAACATGTGAAAATATACAGTTTCAGAATTAATTTTCGCACTGTTTATTAACTTCTTTAACATCGCTGATTTTATTATTTGCCGTAAGACAAATATTTCCGCATTATGGTAAGATAATCTCAGGGACCTATACAAACAAATTAACAGGTCAAAAGAGTTAGTTTAAATGTGGTTAATGGCCAATTATCTGCAACGCATCTTGCTACCAGTTGTTTATAAAAAATATATATTATATTCGACATTTTACGTGACTGGTGAGTTCTCTTAGTCGAAATGATCCCAGCATTGCTCGAACCAGTGTCCTTTGGATCGTAAACCTCTTGCTCAAACCACTCAACTATTCAGGTTGTTGTGTTACCAGTCATTGTATACGTGATATAAATCATTCACGTGTTGTAACAAAATTTTAATGAACACAACAGAATCATTTTAAATTAGTAAATCGTTTGTAGCGGTTTATAATTTTACCAAATTCAAATTATGACATTTCATAAACGAAGGTGTATTGACAGAGCCGCTCCTCGTCATTATAGTAGAGCCGGTATTTCACCACCGGGTTTATTTAGTTCTTTAATTTTTGAATCTGCAAAAAAAGTTGGAGAGTTTGTCATTTCGACAATCTGTGAACTAGTCATTTTACCAGTTATTGGATTCAGAGTTTCAAGTGTTCGTGGTCTTAAGGACGATCCTGTTTGTTCGCATGTCCTCGTGAACGAGTTCCGAGTTAAAATTAACACCAGCTAACAAACGCATACCATGGTAACATCTAGATCTAAATGTGTCTTCCATTTTATAAAGAGTTTTTTATTATTTCAGAGAGTATGATGTTTTATTTGAAAATGGCCGTTAAATTCTGCAAAAGTATCAACTGATAATTTAATCATTAGTTTGTTAAAAAACTTAAACTTAAAAAAATGATATTTGAATGAGGAGTTGTCATCTAAACGCATTCTCAAGTGTTTGTGTGTTTTTTTTCTTCAGGATATTGTTTTATTCTTAGTCTTTAGGACTTTGCTAAACGCATGTCTGGCCTCCCATTGTGTTCTCTGTCGTGAGTTTGATTAATTTGATTTCAATACGCAATTGATCTTTTGCAACAAAATGGAAAACAACGTCAATATCTGAAAACATTATCAATGGGACGACACGAACACAACTATGGTATGCACTACTTATTTTAAAGGGGGCTGGGGGTATTTTCGTGTTTTACCCCCCCCCCCCCATTTAGCGCATAATGTTTTATTTAAATTATTTGAGAGTTTAATATTTTTGATAAGATTCTTTGGCGGGTAAATCTGTTTATATTTTCATATTAACTATTATTATTATTAACATATTAATACGCATGTCCAAGGAAGGTACTATGCCAGTACTCGTGGATAGATTTGTACAGTATTTAGAAGTCCTCTCCAAATTATAATTTTAAATGATGCTTTCTGACGCTATTTACCTTTTATTGAGAATAACGTTAACTCCATCAAAATCAGCCGAGCTCAAACTTTGGACGAGAGGTACCCGTAATCCAAACATATCTGAGTCGAATCTAGCGTAAAAAACATGTCAACACGTGCCGATTTGACGGCCAAAATTGTCGATGTATGTTCGCATTCTATAATATCACACTAAAACAGGCAGGATTAATGCTTCCTCCCCAGTTTTCATTCATTGCGTTAATCCTCGTTTGAAAGCACGTCTGTTGTAGTGTTATCCAACAGATTAGTTTAAATCCACAATACAAAATACGGTTTAATCTTCGTGCATTAGACTAAACGTGTATCATGCCCCATAATCTTCAACGTCACTCGTACAAACGTACAGACTTCTGAAAATAAAAATTCAAAATATTAGCAATCAATTAATAAATTAATCTGTGCATGAAGATTGTATTTTCACGAAAATAGCTCTTCAAAAATCATACATAAACACGTATCCGTACCGACAAATTTGCAGATCGCGAAACGACGAAATATTTCGTTGATGCACCAACAAGCGGTGATTTAGACTAAATAAATCTACATCAGTATGAGGCGTCACCTTTGGCTGTGTGTTCTTACAAAACAATAAAGCTGATCAAGCGAGCGAGGTTAAAGTGTCACCTATCGATACATGTGATTACTTAATTCATCTCCTCGCGGCGATCATGGTAGGTCTGAGCCGTTAGCGGACATGGTTCAACGTTCACCGCAAGTCATTTGCTGCGTTCAATAGCCTTATACATTGATTGGTCTATGTATCGCCATATATTTGAGACGCATTCTGGGAAAACAGATCTTAATGATTTTAACTCAATCGTCTATTAGCACAGGCTTATGAAGGACGACACTTTCCGCTTAAACTGTATTTTCGTCTAGAAGATACTTTCTACAAACGAAAAAATATATGGAAACCGGAAAGTGTCGACCCTGATAAGCAAGTGCGGACTCCACAGGCTAATCGAGAACGACACTTTAGACACATGCATTAAGCACAGTTTTCCCAGAACGCACCTCATTTGACATTAGTAGTCCAAGTAAAAGGACGTAACCCGTTGGATTGTGTGATATTTATGTATGCGTAGAATCCATACTACTAGAACAACGAATAACCAACCTTAGGCTATATCATTTAAATAAACTTAACAACCAGCGTTCAAAGAGGAAGATTTTTTGTTTAACCCATTTATGCCTAGCGTCTAGAAAAAAGAACTTGGCAAACAGCGTAGACCCAGATGAGATGCCGCATAATGCGGCGTCTCATCAGGGTCTGCGCTGTTTGCTTAAAGGAATTTCTGTAAGAAATATGTTCTAAATATAGAAATAAATATACTAGACATCCCTAATTTTGGAAATAAATTGATCCAATTTAGAAGGATTCCACTAGGCATAAATGGGTTAACATTATGATATAATGCTGTGCTCTTCATGCAGAGTTAGACCGTAAGTGTCCCGTGCGAAGTGGGAGGGTAATGTTTACCGCAAACGACAAATCGACTATAAACCCTTTTATCCTTTGTTCGGTATATAAAATATGTTAATGCGGAAACACGATTAAACATTTTAATGTTAAGTACACCAACGTTAACCATCACATACATTCATTGAAATGTTGCTGAGAGAATTATAAATTGATTAATTGGGCCGACGTACGACGGGTAAATGGTCATGGGCGCGATTTGTGCGCCCTTTGATCCATTCAGAAGGGGTCTGTGAATCGTGACGGGAATCTGAATGGAATTATATAAGCACACTTTCATATTTACTGGCCGCATGCGAAATAATATAATGAAAATACAAAACGATCCAATACGAGCATTGTCGGTGACCGAGTTAATGTAGGAGTAGGAACTAGATCTCCACAAGCTTCATTAACCTAGATTAACCCATTTATGCATAGTGGACTCTCCCATCCTTCTAAATTGGATCAAGTTATTTCCGAAATAAGGGAGGTCAAGTATATTTATTTCTATATTTAGAATATTTCTCACAGAAATTCATTTAAACAAACAGCACAGACCCTGATGAGACGCCGCATCATGCGGCGTCTCATCTGGGTCTACGCTGTTTGCCAAGGCCTTTTTTCTAGACGCTAGGCATAGATGGGTTAAGTTAGTTCAAGTTATGGTAGGATGCAGATCTTAGTTTTCAAGTATTTCTGTAACCTAAGCAACCACTATTTTGGTCTTACGAAAAAAATGGAAATACGTACATATTCTCCATATGGCCCGCAATCTACATGTCCAGTTGCATCAACCTACCTTACGTTCGTTTTAAATTGTCGCAGGTTCCGGATTGTAGTTTTAATGTGTTTCTGTGCCAATCGCATGAGATTTTTGTTCTCACAAGATCAAGATTATGACGGACAAAAAACACGGACCCAAGGTCACACTGAAAGACTGGGATTTAACTTCTTGTCCCTTTCCATTGCGGTTACACCAATACGGAACTAAAGAAGTATTTCGGTTATAAAGCTGTGACTAAACATCTTAAAGTTCTTTTGGTTTTTAGTTTTTACGCTCGCTACCTATGCCTATTGCACTATTCCAACCAACATCGTTATCAGAATAAATTAATACCACAAACAAATTAATACCACAAACCAAAGAAACTCCACTATAATATGATATATGGTGCGTTATTTAATACGGACAAGCAAGCACATAGCGCGAGAAAAGTAACTCTTACATTTAATGAGGCAACTTAACATCAGCAAAAGAAACATATGTTGGCATGTTTGCAAAGCTATTGTAAAATTTTCAGGTGGTCACACAGTCAGTCAAAAATTGTTTACACATCTAACACAAAACAAACACTACAAAGCAAACACAATAATCAGCAACGACCTTTGAAGTCTTACAAGTAATCCGAGCGGATTACGTTCCACAATTGCTCTTGAATTAAACAGAGCACCATTTTCACGTATGTTTAAACAGCCTAATAAACTCGAGTTTATCAAATGTTTGAAAATCGATTATGGCTACTCGAATGGACAAAGCTAAACAAACGAAGTCGCCCTGCCTTGTGAGACTTGTCCACGGCGAGAAGACCTACAAGATCCGTCTTACTACCCAGTGCAAATGAACATTAACATGAAAATTACCAGCCTGCGCAGTCGAACAATCTGAAGCTTTGTTGTTCGTTACTTAGTTCACAGATCCTTGCGGACGAGGAAGCTTCTGACCAGACGTACTGCGCGACCGAGAATGCTGACCTGGGACTAGAACGGCCCGTATGGGGTAAGACCCACTTTTGCATGACGCGGGTCATATTGTCTGTACGGACTGCAACTAATTTTATTGTCAGGAGAGAAACCTGGTGCGTATTTCATTATATTTTTGACAAAGAATACGTCGTCTGTTGTTTTTTCCTTTCTCAAACCTTTAACTGCAAGTCGCATTTGTATGTTAACCCATTTATGCCTAGTTGACTCTCCCATCCTTCTAAATTGGATCAATTTATTTCCAAAATTAGGGATTTCTAGAATACTTATTTTTTTTTTTTAGAATATGTCTTACAGAAATTTCTTTAAGCAAACAGCGCAGACCCTGATGAGACGCCGCATCATGCGGCGTCTCATCTTGGTCTACGCTGTTTGCCAAGGCCTTTTTTTCTAGACGCTAGGCATTTGTATGTTAATCGCTTGCTCAGGAAGAGCCCTTTATTTTCGTCAGTTGGATGTATTTCTTATTATTAAGTATCAAGTATGTGGTAAAATGGTCGTATGACGTTATTACCAAAAAATGTGGTAACAGTGAACCTAAACACAGACATTGATACCATGTCGACAATAATGATATTTATATAAAAAAAATCATACTTTACTTGTGTTTCACGCGAAACGTTAGAAAAATCATCCGCACATAAATACGATAATTCCTGTCTAAAAATACATGAGTTTCGTTCACTTAGATGCGACTTTTCCTAACTGAGACGTCCAAATGTTCCTTTTGTCCGCTATATATTTATTACTTCGCAAGAAATTTACGTTTATCTACAATATTTGCATCTGCCACCCTTTGCAATGTCTATTCAATAACACAGCAATTTGTTGCGTCTTATTTTACACGGCGTTTTTGTTTCTTCATGCATGAAACTTCATGTTTAATGTGAATATCACAATAAAAGCAAACTATTTTGAACATTCATGCGCTTATAATTTAATCTTCAATGGATCCTGAATGAGTTTCTCTATATTTTATATAGGATGGTTTATATAAACGTTATGCAAAAAATACGAAGTCATACATACAAATTTTCTCTAAAAGGCGCGTCATTAATGCGATATCCACGTGAGCTAGCTGGAGAAAAAATGGAATGGAAAAAATAAGCCATATGAACGTGTTTTCGACTGTACCCTTGGGTGAACATTTTGATTGGATAATAAACTATTTAAGACAATTTTCGATTGCGATTTGTTGTTGTTTTTATAGCGTGGGAATCAATCCATAATTGTTTGAAATGCGCGAATTTGAACGAACTCGTTGTTAATTGACTGATATGGCGCAACACAATTAATCTATGAGTCGTGTTCTGATAAAACTGGGCATAATGCATGTGCATAAAGTGTCGTAAACTTTCCGCTTTTATGGTATTTTTCGTTTAAAGAAAGTCCATTGTTACCAAAAATCTTGTTTAGGCGGAAAGTGTCGTCCCTGATTAGCCTGTGCTTTACGCACATGCATTAAGCCCATTTTTCACAGAATAAGACACATATAAACATTCAAACAATAAAAGAACATATAACTGCCATTACTATGAAAAGTATATTTTACACACAGTTTCGGATCTAATTTTCGCGTTGTTTATTAGGTTGTTTAACAACGTTGATTCTTGCCATTTAGACAAATATTTCTTTTTAATGAAATTATAACATGCATGTATGTTATAGTTATAAAACGCACTCACAGTATCCACAAAACTTCACATCCACGATATAAACGAATTGTACAACAAATAGTTCGTAAACACTTAAATGTGTTTCTATTTAAAATCTTAAAGAAAACATTTCATAATGCTTCTCTATTGTCGTTCATTATTCTTGTCCAAATAGATAAGCGACCCTTATTACATACGTTCCATTGTTATGCTAACCAATTACATACAATTATTGCGGGTTTGACATGTTATTTTACCCAACAATTATTTCGGTTCTAATAAGTTTAAATAGCAGCGATATTGTTTCGTTCAAATACCAGTGAATACACTATTAAACCTAAACTACCACTTTCCTTCAGTGTCATCATCTTCGATCAATACTAGAAAAAAAGTATATACATTCATAACAATCTTGTAATACCTTCACGAGTGCTCCGCATTCATTGTAACAGAAAAAATCCACATTCAAGTCCATCACCGGTAGCATAATTATGTTACTTCATTTGAAACGTTTTCTGTGTATGAGGCCTGTTATCTCCTATCTGGCTGATTACGTACACTTTCCATTTCAATCCATTGATTGACAAAACTCCAATTGACAGCTGCGAGTAGCGCTGAATTCAATGTCGAGGTGTCTCGGTCGGTGTCTTCGGTATGCGTATTTACACTGGCATTCAATCATAATCGCTTAAACCCGGTAATACAGTTGGAACATTTGTATCAAAATTTAATAATACGATTCAGAAAAAACACACATTGACTTCTCATGCTGTTTTTTTTTGTTATTCGTAAAATTGATACTCGAAACAACACATGCAGCTAAAACCAATTCATGAAACGGTAGTAAGAAGAAAACCAAAAACAGCAATCATGTAATAGTTAAGTGACACGTCGAAACTTAATTTTGTCATGAGATTTTTGATAAGAAAAGATCGGGACTAACATTAAACAGCGCATGAAAGGTGATGCAGTGGTCTAGTGATTCACGTTGTACATTTCCAATCCTGAATTCCTAGGTGCAATTCGAGACCGGGACGCTGGAAATTCTCACCCAACTGTAGATATACTGGTAACAAACCCTTGCATAACGATTTCACGTTTATCGGTGGTATGCAAATGACACACCGATCACGCGATGACGCCATTTATTTGTTAAGTGCAATTATTTGATAAATGCAGAGGTACCGGGTTTGGATACTTTTTATGATAGTACCGTCTCTTCCGGCTGCTGCCTTGTCAGCAAAAAAGCAGGTCCCAAATTCTACGAATAGCTTTTATGGGCTATCATTGACCACACGGTATTACATTGATACAATTCAATGTTTTTGGGACAACATATCATAACAGATCGACAGAATTAAAATATCGATAGGAATGCTTCGTTCATCATTCATCTAATGTACGTTTTCGATTTATATTTTGTATTATCGTTTTGTGTTGATTTGGGCACTATGCCTTCGAAGAGGATCAAGTTATTTTTAGTGACTTGTTAAAAACTAAATACTTTTAACACACTAGTAACACTAGTCACCAAGTTATACTTATACTGTTTTACGTACTGTCACAAAGTTCTCTTACAAGGCATTTTTCAACTTTAACTTCTGAATGAATTTAATGTGGTATATGCTTCATTTGATAACCACATGTTAAATATATAGCATAATCCAAACAGCAACGCAATCAGGAAGCTGAACAAGTAGCCTCATCTACCACCACAACAGATCCCTAGGCTGCTAGCATGCTCTGTCTTGAAAATTGTTCAAACAAGATAATGATTGCAGTTACCTAACCTGTTATGTTTTAAAATTGGGAATATGACCGAATAACGAGTATAAAATAAGTAAAGTACATAGTATTTTAAATATACAACCTATATTATAATGATGTTATATATATTAATGTATATGTGGTTAACTTTGGATCAATTTCGTTGATGTTTAAGTAAGAAAATGCCAGTTCCTTATTCGGCTTGAATAAGGAATAAGGAACTGGTTGTTTTTTCCTTATTCAGCCGCGAAAAAGGAACTGGATTATAAATAAGACAAGGAAGAAAAGGCATGTTGAAATGTACAAGATTGCACTTTTATATCACATTCATATAAAATAATGTTATATGCTTTAGGTTTTGTGGATGTGAAGTTGGTATTCGAATTAGACAATATCGGTTTGGTTTAAGCAAGAAATCATATGCAAGCGCGAAGAAGAAACATTAACATGTAACGTAATACATAAAGTAAATGTATTCGAGTTATTTTGTTTTGATTTACTTAAGAGTTGTCTGCATTATTTTTCCTTAAAACCGTATATCAAATATGTTAAGCTTGAATAAGGAATAAGGAATAAGGAACAGTTCCTTATTCCTTATTCGAATAAGGAACTAGAAAAAAGCAACCAACTTACTCTCCTTGTATTAAATTAGTAAAAAATGCCATTCCTTCAAAAAAAGAGACCGCCGTAGCACGTTTTTGTTTCTGATTCCGGAAATATAGTTTCACCACTTTCTCCGCAATTTTTGTAGATGACGTTGCATTAAGCATGCCATCAAAGTAATGAAGCATGTCACACTTAAACAGTAACCAAAAAATAACAGTATCCATTAATCGACGGGTTGTACTCCTTTTGTAAGTACACTTACAAAAACGAGAAATGTGACTATGCCAATAAACTAAATTTTCAACTATTCACCAAATTAGAAAAAAAATTGACTTTAATTTAGTTTGTAAGCAATGTCTGCATGCTATTATTAGTTACCTACTCACAAAACTACAACCCAAAACCTTTATCCAAACTTCAATTATTCAGCGGAAATCATTTGTATATTTTAAATAGCAATGACATTGACCAAACATTTCCCAACTGAAATCCCATGCTAGATCAGGTTGAATGCTTCTTACGCACAAAATTAAAGGGACTTTTTCGCATATTTTGGCATATTTTTAAGTTTTTAATTTAATGCTTTAATTTGATAAATGCAAACATTTTAACTAAATAGCTCCAGTATTAATCAATGATAACGGTAATGAAAGAAAGAAAAGAAATCCACAACTGGGCTCGAACCGCTGGTCATTGGAGTAAAAGTCTAACGCTGAAACCATTGGGCATTTCGTACTGATATAAATGACGACGTATTTTCTACTTTATACATGTATGAGAAATGTTCGTAATGTCACAAAATATTACGATAGTATAAGAAATTTTCGTAATGTCACAAAATATTACGATAAAAACTGATTTCTTCAAATTATTCAATCGTTTTGCGTTTTTATCGCATTTTATATCATGCTTTCCGGTGGTTTTTGGAGAAATTTAAGTGAATTAAAACAATTCACTGTTTCAAACAGTGAAAGTTAACAGTGATCATAAAAAATAAAAAATAAAAAACTGCATGCAGTTCCAACACGGAAAATATTTCTAAATACTTGGACTATGTTTTAAATCCAGCTATGCAGCATTTACCATCGTATGTTAAAGATACAACAGACTTTATTAACAAGATAAAAAATATTAAATTGAAAAAAGATTGCTACTTTGTAACCTTAGATGTATCTTCTTTATACACTAACATTCCCCATAGTGAAGGAATAGATGCTTGTAAATATTTTTTAAGAAAAGGAACTATAAATAACCATGTAAATGTTGATGATGTTGGCAAACTTTTGCAAGTTGTTCTTGAAAATAACTGTTTTGATTTCAATAATGATACTTATTTACAAACTATGGGTACTGCTATGGGAAGTCCTATGGCACCGTCTTATGCTTCCCTTTTTATGGGTAAATTTGAGGAAGATTTTCTTAACAATATCTCTATTAAACCATATATTTGGCTTAGATTTTTGGATGACATTTTTATGATATGGAATGGCTCTTTAGAAGATTTAAACACTTTTATTAATAATTTAAATAACTTCCATTCAACCATAAAATTTACCTCTCATATATCTCAACAGTGTGTATCTTTCCTTGATGTTTCTATATCAAAAAGTGAATTAGACACTGTGGTTACAAATATTTTTTGTAAACCCACTAATATGCATTTATACTTAGATTTTACGTCATCTCACCCCATGTCCTGTAAGCGGAGTATTCCATACAGTCAGGCAAAGCGCTACAGACGTATTATTTCTGATGATGATGTATTCAACCAGTCCTTATCTAGTTTATTTAAGTATTTTAAAAGTAGAAATTATCCAACAAATGTTATTGAAAATGGATTTTCTCACGTGAAAAATATGACACAGGAAAGTGCATTATGTGTTACTCAGTTACAAATTAAATGTGTTATTTCAAAATCTGCAGCATATAAAGTACGGAATCCGGATAGTGCTAACTATAATCTCGCCATTCTTTCATGAAGGGCGACACACGTGTCGCTTCGTGTATCGCGCACAATATCGTGTGTCGTTTCGTGTATCGCGCAAAATATCGTGTGTCGCTTCGTGTGTCGTGTGTCGCCCTTGATGAAAGAAGGGCGAGATTATAGATGGCACTATTCGGATTCCGTAACAAAGAGATATGTGGTAATAAGTAGTCGCACACAAACGTTTACCTTTTTTAAGTACAAAACTGGTGCATGACTTAGCTAAATTGAAAGTTACAGTTATTGAACTTGATCAGTGACCTCACACAATGCCCCCGAACACATTTGTTTCATATGAGTACTTAAAATAGAAACAGTGATATGGAGATGATGCACGTTTTTATTTAAAAAAAAATAAGTACAAAAAGGAGGCATAAATATGCTAAATTGCAATTCAGAGTTATGGACCTTGGTCAGTGACCTCACACAATTACCTCGAAAACAAGTATGAAGTTCCAGCTGAGTATCTGTAGCAGGCACAGTGGCATGGAGATATGTTCCATATTATCTTAACAAATTGTCTACGTATAAAAAGTGGCACAGATCTGCAAAATTGCAGGTCAAAGCTATGGGACTTGATCAGTGACCTATCACAATGCCCCTGAACACAAGTGACGTGTCAATTAAATACATTACGTAGATATGGAAATGTTGCACATTTACCTTAAACAGTGTATTTATTACGCGGATGAATTCTGAAAGCGAAATATGAACGGGTCGTAAACTTTTGCTGCTTTCATGCAAAACAGGAATATAACTCCGCGAGTCTAAAGTGTTGTCTGCCTTTGCATAGTTACACTTCCTTAAAGTTTCATAATAATTGCACAGTCACTTCCAAGTACCTGGCATAACTCATGTATTATAAGAGCGTAAATGTCAAACGTTTACTCCGGGACTATTCCACGTGCTGGCTCTTTTATGCAAGGACACGAACTCGAGGCAAAGTCTCCACGAGCTCTGGTGTGTTGAAGTTGGGCTCTGGTGCAAAGTCAATGACCTTGACCTGAACGCGATTCGAGTACTAACAAGTGTTTCGCGGAGGTAAAATAGCTTCTTCAGCAATAGTAACAATTCAGTTGCACTTTGTCAGTTAAAAATGACGTTAATTGAATGCCTTGTTCTAAATTGCAGTCTATTTAAAACTAAACTCCATCTTCGTTAGACTATCCCGAACTTCGTGTACCTAAATCTGTCTCTTTTAAGATTGTTAAATGAATGGATCGATGTTTTTTCCCCCAATCGAAACCAGCGTCAGTATAAGCAGCTGATACTGTTTTCTGTTAGTTTATCAAGGACAGTAAACACTTATTGAGATAGTTGAGAACGACCTGTTCGTTACACGTACAAAATTAAAAACCGCTCAATGTGTGTATTTGTTCGTTCATACTTTCATGTGTTTGATGCAAACAATGTTTTTATCTCCAGAAAATACATCTATTACACACCGACGTTGTATCAATACGGAAGCTCGATAATTTTATTAATTGCCATTGATTTGTAATAAGAGTATTTATGAGCCAAAGGCTTTATATTGCGCTGTTTAATTAAATAATTTTGTCATCGTATTACGAACAATTTGCAGTGCGCACATGCTCAATTTAAAAGGCAACAAACCGATTAAACCCCGTTTACTTAAATAATATTACTTGAACTATTATAAGTGGCTACATCACAAAAAAATCCGTGTAACTGATCATGCTGCTCGATAATACAACGTTTCAATGGATGGTTTAACTGCCAGCACGGCAAATTAATCGAGATAGCTGGCAATTGTATCTCCATAAAAGACCAATGGGCCGGCATGACCTGGGCGAGTTGCTATCTAATTTAACGGCCAATTAGGCGAACAACTATTTACTTTTAGATCAAGTTTTTTATGAAACCAAAGTAAATACGTAAAACTTCGTTTTCAACTAATTGGAATGTTTAAATTAAAGCCAGCATGATGATTGGTTTATCTACTGTGAAACCGGACTGTTCGAAGTTTTCAGCAACTGGATTCTTATAATGCACCCCTGGCCCCACGGTAGGGAAGCTGCTAGACTCCTCGAATCATCGGAACACACGTCTGTCATATCATCAGAACCCACGTATGTCATATCACCGGAACCCATGTCTGTCACATCATCAGAACCCACGTCTGTCATATAATCAGAACCCACGTTTGTCACATCATCGGAACCCACGTCTGTCATGTCATCAGAACCTACGTCTGTCACATCATCGGAACCCACGTCTGTCACATCATCGGAATCCACGTCTGTCACATTATCGGAACCCACGTCTGTCACATCATCGGAGCCCACGTCTGTCACATCATCGGAACCCACGTCTGTCACATCATCGGAATCCACGTCTGTCACATCATCGGAACCCACGTCTGTCACATCATCGGAACCCACGTCTGTCACATCACTTAAACCCACGTCTGTCACATTATCGGAACCCATATCTGAAACATCATCGGAACCCACGTCTGTCACATCATCGGAGCCCATGTCTTCTACATCATCGGAACCCACGTCTGCTACATCATCGAAGCCCACGTCTGCTACATCATCGGAACCCACGTCTGCTACATCATCGGAACCCACGTCTGCCACATCACTTAAACCCACGTCTGTCGTATCATCAAAACCCACGTCTGTCACTTAATCGTAACCCACGTATGTCACATCACTTAAACACAGGTCTGTCATATCATCAAAACCCACTTTTGTCACTTAATCATATACCACTTCTGTCACATCACTTAAACCCAGGTCTGTCACATCATCGGAACCCAAGTCTGTCACTTAATCGTTACCCACGTATGTCAAATCACTTAAACCAAGGTCTGTCATATCATCAAAACCAACGTATGTCACTTAATCGTATACTACGTATGTCACATCACTTAAACCCAGGTCTGTCATATCATCAAAACCCACGTTTGTCACTTAATCGTATACCACGTCTGTCACATCACTTAAACCCACGCCTGTCACATCATCTCAACCCACGTCTGTGAAATCGGAGCCCATGTCTGTTACATTATCAAACCCAGGTATGTCACATTATTGGAACCCACATCTGTCACATCATCGGAGCCCACGTCTGTCACATCATCAAAGCCCACGTCTGTCACATAATAATAATAATAATAATAATAATAACTTTATTTCACGAAGATAACACATTAAGAAATAGCATATCTTTTTTACAATGTGGTCTTCAAAAAACACAGTATATGTAAATATAACTCAACAATGTCTAGCATACATCATCAAAGCCCACGTCTGTCACATCATCGGAACCCACGTCTGTCACATCATCGGAACCCAGCCGTCACATCACTTTAACCCATGTCTGTCATATCATCAGAACCCACGTCTGTGAAATCGGAGCCCATGTCTGTTACATTATCAAACCCACGTATGGCACATTATTGGAACGTACGTCTGTCACATCATCATCGGAACTCAAGTCTGTTACATCACTTAAACCCACGTCTGTCATATCATCAGAACCCACGTCTGACATATCATCGGAACCCACGTCTGTCACATCACTTAAACCCACGTCTGTCATATCATCAGAACCCACGTCTGTGAAATTGGAGCCCATGTCTGTTACATTATCAAACCCACGTGTCACCTTATTGGAACGTACGTCTGTCATATCATCATCGGAACTCAAGTCTGTTACATCACTTAAACCCACGTCTGTCATATCATCAAAACCCACGTCTGCCATATCATCGGGACCCACGTCTGCCACATAATCGGAGCCCACATCTGCCACATCATCAAAACCCACGTCTGTCACATCATCAGAACCCACGTCTGTGAAATTGAAGCCCATGTCTGTTACATTATCAAACCCACGTTTGTCACATAACTCTTACCCACGTCTGCCATATCATCAGAACCCACGTCTGCCATCATCGGAACCCACGTCTGCCACATCATCGGATCCCACGTCTGTCACATAACTTTTACCCACGTCTGCCATATCATCAGAACCCACGTCTGCCACATCATCGTAACCCACGTCTGTCACATCATCGAAACCCACGTCTGTCACATCACTTACACCCATGTCTGTCATATCATCAGAACCCACGTCTGTGAAATCGGAGCCCATGTCTATTACATTATCAAACCCACGTATGTCACATTATTGGAATGTACGTCTGTCATATCATCAGAACCAACGTCTGTCACATCATCGGATTCCATGTCTGTCACATCATCGGAACCAATTATGTCTGTCACATCATCGGACTCATGTCTGTCACATAATCGGAACCCACGTCCGTCACATCATCGGAACCCACGTATGTCACATCATCGGAACCCACGTTTGTCACATTATTGGAAAGTACGTTTGTCATATCATCAGAACACACTCTGTAAAATCGGAGCCGATGTCTATCACATCATCAGGATACATGTATGTCACATCACTTAAATCCACGTCTGTCATATCATCAAAGCCCACGTCTGTCACATCATCGGAACCCATGTCTGTCATATGATCGCAACCCACGTCTGTCATATCATCGGAACCCACGTCTGTCACATCATTGAAACCCACGTCTGTCACATCACTTAATCCCACATCTTTCGTATCAACAGAACCCACGTCTGTCACATCATCGGAATCCACGTCTTTCATATCATCGGAAACAACGTTCACTGAAAGTTGCTTTATGACTGACATTGGGATAGACGATTAGAAAAAGCTCATTCCATGAATATGTTTACTTGTAAATATTGTAAGGACAATCAGCCTATGAAACGACGCAATATTTAAACATCCCGCAGACCTCTTATATTAAAGATATTCGTAATATGTTCGCTTTGTATCCGTATTACCGTAATATCGTTGCTTTCCAGACCTTATTCGAAGAGTAAATAGAAACCTATTCCCATTGGTTATCAGTTTGCTTATTACGATATTGATGTGCAAACAATCTCTTCAGCCCGTTCTCCGATGGAATTAAATATAGAAACAGAAATACATGCTTTGGGTTCCAACGATGACCATTCCATTGAGACTGGCCTACTATATCCAGAGATAGTGCGAGCGAATAAAGCAGTCTTATTTGCAAAGGGTAATAACTCCATACAAAAATTATTTAAACTGAACCAGCTAAAACAAATTGCGCACGTACATCCTAGGATACTTCATATTGTTTCATCAAATTCTGATATTCAATTGTATCATCAATTGGATCATTATTTTCAGCCAGGGTACATATCCGCATGAAATTTTAAATGAAAGCGTCGCGTTTCTTGACGGGTTTGCAAATGAACACGTTGATGAACATAGCCGTGCGAGTATTATTAGTTTCTTAATATACTAGTAAACCGCTAAAACTGCGAATAGAACGTGAATATTGACGTTCTCTTCAACTTTTGGGTTTTCTCGTCACCATTTTCACAACATCAAAGTTTGAGGGCAAGGCAGTTTTACAATTGCTTAAGGCCCGGTCAGACCGACTAACGAAAATGTAACGGAGAGAAAACGGACAAAATATGCAGAGTTTGGTTATCCGGTAATAAAATTTACCTGCTCTGTCGCTCAAGACTCTCGCAATCGGTGTGTGAAGCGTAGGAAACCTGCGCTCAAGACTCTCGCAATCGGTGTGTGAAGCGTAGGCAACCTGCGCGGAACCTGCGCTCAAGACTCTCGCAATCGGTGTGTGAAGCGTAGGAAACACACAATGACCGCAAAAGTACCGGTGATGTAACGGGAAAAAACGTACGCTTAACGGATATGTACCGGATAATTAACGGCCGGCTAACGGAAATTACAGTGCGAGTAACGGACTTCTAACGGATAAAATGGCACTGGAACGCATTAGTACCGGACAACACGTTCTCCCAACATCGCCGAACAAGGAGCGGATAAGAACGGGCACGAACGGATAAAATTATTGTATGTCCGTTTCTCGTCCGTAACCTCGGTGCGATTATCTGTTAAACATGCGTTAGGTGTCCGGAACGGTGCGGTTTATCCGTTGCAAGTCTGGTATTAGTCCGGTAGTTGTCCGGTGGTTGACCAGGAAAACCGGACATTAACGGACATAGACCGGATACGTACAGGAAGAGTAACGCACGAGTTCCGAACAAACCGTAAACTAACGTATGATTGCCACACATCAAACGGAGATCTCTGTCCGTTTTATCCGGTGAAAATTTTGAATATGCTCAAAACTTCCCAACGGATGGAACGGATGTCACCGGACATCGCCGAACAAGGAGCGGATTCACCGGATGTGAAACGGACATTAAAACGGATAGGAACATTATGTCCGTTTCTCGTCCGTTGACTCGGTGTGACCGAGCCTTAAAGAGCAAAATTATAAAATAAATATATAATGACAAAACGACTGCATCCATATTCAAAGTCTAGTGTGTTGGTACACGTCCACTTGATCTATAAAATTATTTACTGTCATTTTATTTAAAATCATCAAGATCAATATAAAAACACAATAACACAAAAACGTGAATACACCATTCACAACTTATTAGTCACAAAAAGATCAAAGTCATTGTTAGACCACTGATCAAACATGAAATGAACCGAAGTAAATTGACTCAGTTTACATAATACAACTCAATAAACGTGGAGTTGAAAGCTGTTACACCGGTATTTAAAGTGCCATAACAGTTGTTGAGTATTTAACATCATTATATCAACACTCTGATTTGCGTACCTATGTTTTCATTAGTATGAATGATTACGTTTTTGTTGAAACGTTTTCAACAGTTTATTGATTGCACAAATAGCCGCTAAAGTTATTGATGTTCGATTTTCTAATGCTCTAATTTTTTTATAGGTCAGAGATGACCAATGCACGTTTTCAGTAAATAAATAGCTTACAACGCAATACAGCACAACACTAATGTCCCTAAGAGATATATGTTTGGACACAGACACAAGTTGCATGTACAACAATTATAAAACTATTTTCAATTTTGTAGAGGGTATATATACTACCGGTAAGTGAACATACTTAGCCAAAATCCTGCGACGATTGGTTCCATAAAAACTTACATCTTAACAATTGCCAAAACAATTCAAGGTTTTTTGTAAAGTTTGAGCTACAGTAATTCCACAGCAGTTATGAGCAGTTTATGACGGGACTAACCTTGAAGTACGTGAAGGTACCAATTAGTGCAATCTTTCCTGATTTACAATATAGTAATGAAATATTGAGTGTAACTTCCCAATTACCCTATCTAATTATATCCTGAAACTTGTTAATAAAATAACATGCTAAAGCGCCAGAAGCCTGTATACTAGTATGCAAATCTTTTTAATTCTTAGATCTAAGTGAATGGTTTATCCTTTAGTCTGAAACGGTGTTGGTCACTCAGACACTACTACCCCTGATTACTGAGGTACATCTAATATTTGTGCATTGTGTTTGATGTGTGTAGCAATGAAGCCATTTACCATGCACAAAACACACATAATAAAATGGGAAACGCACTGTGTGGCATTAAAATAATTATATTATCAATTCAATTGTTAAGTTCACAAATGCTGCTTTCACTAGACAGTCACTTCTTCGTACTGGAAGATTCTCAGCTGATTATCTGCCCCTCCTGAGAGTAATAGAGATGGTATGGACCAGTCTACAGAGAGGATCTTGTCAGTGTGACCCACTAGGTTGTATAAAGGAGCCTTAGGGCTGAAAATAAAATCACAAAATACAATTAGAAACTTTGATTTGGTCTGCTTGAAGTTGTTTCACTGAAATTAACGGAATAAAATTCAGTTAAATGACAGTGATCCAGTTAATCCACTTAACCATTTTCCTTGTTAACCCTAGCTACCTGGTAATATAAATAGTTTACAAATACCAAGTAAACAGCCACATGCTGTCATTCTTTAGTTTTGACCCAACTGGATTTTGTTGTTATCTTCACACAAAAGTCAACAAGAGTTCCGCGGTCGGAGATGACCGCATTGAAGCCGGATTTTTGATTTAAATGACAGGAAAGTACCTTTCGTGTTTTTGTCAATGCAATACTTAAATTACTGAAATATTGTTCAAAGGTCAAAATGAAATGTAAGTACTTTTCAAGGCATGAGCAAACCTTGTGTTATGTTTTGAATGCATGCATATACATGAACAACAATAACATTTAAGGTCACAAATATGAACTTGAATTGACAATTAGGAAAGTTTGATCTCAATTTTTTTATTAGCAAATTAGTAACATATTGTTTGAAGTTTCCATCAATTTCATTATCAAATGTAAGTGACCTTGACCTTCAAATGAATGACCTTGAAATGTCCAGTGGTTACTTACTAGTTCTGGCCAACCTTCATGTCAAGTTTCAAGACTCTAGGTCCAAGCATACCAAAGTTATAACAACTTTAACATTTTTACATTCAAGGTCACAGTGACCTTGACCTTCAAATGAATGACCTTGAAATGTCCAGTGGTTACTTACTAGTTCTGGCCAACCTTCATGTCAAGTTTCAAGACTCTAGGTCCAAGCATACCAAAGTTATAACAACTTTAACATTTTTATATTGAAGGTCACAGTGACCTTCACCTTCAAATGAATGACCTTGAAATGACCAGTGGTCATCTGTTAATCCTGGCCAACCTTCATGTCAAGTTTGAAGACTCTAGGTCCAAGCATACCAAAGTTATACCATGAAATAAGAACTTTAACATTTTTACATTCAAGGTCACAGTGACCTTGACCTTCAAATGAATGACCTTGAAATGACCAGTGGTTACTAACTAGTTATGGCCAACCTTCTTGTCAAGTTTCAAGACTCTAGGTCCAAGCATACCAAAGTTATAACAACTTTAACATTTTTTATATTGAAGGTCACAGTGACCTTGACCTTCAAATGAATGACCTTGAAATGACCAGTGGTCATCTGTTAATCCTGGCCAACCTTCATGTCAAGTTTGAAGACTCTAGGTCCAAGCATACCAAAGTTATACCATGAAATAAGAACTTTAACATTTTTACATTCAAGGTCACAGTGACCTTGACCTTCAAATGAATGACCTTGAAATGACCAGTGGTTACTAACTAGTTATGGCCAACCTTCTTGTCAAGTTTCAAGACTCTAGGTCCAAGCATACCAAAGTTATAACAACTTTAACATTTTTTATATTGAAGGTCACAGTGACCTTGACCTTCAAATGAATGACCTTGAAATGACCAGTGGTCATCTGTTAATCCTGGCCAACCTTCATGTCAAGTTTGAAGACTCTAGGTCCAAGCATACCAAAGTTATACCATGAAATAAGAACTTTAACATTTTTACATTCAAGGTCACAGTGACCTTGACCTTCAAATGAATGACCTTGAAATGACAAGTGGTTACTAACTAGTTATGGCCAACCTTCTTGTCAAGTTTCAAGACTCTAGGTCCAAGCATACCAAAGTTATAACAACTTTAACATTTTTTATATTGAAGGTCACAGTGACCTTGACCTTCAAATGAATGACCTTGAAATGACCAGTGGTCATCTGTTAATCCTGGCCAACCTTCATGTCAAGTTTGAAGACTCTAGGTCCAAGCATACCAAAGTTATACCATGAAATAAGAACTTTAACATTTTCGAGCACGCCACCCGCCCGCCACCCCGCCACCCCGCCCGCCCGCCCGCCCGCCCGACAACATCAATCTATAAGCCGAGATTTTTTCGAAAAAAATCCGGCTAAAAATAGTAACAGACTTTAAAGCGATGAACTAGTTTTTAGAAGATAAAAATCGCTTATTTAAATAAGGAAAACAAGAGATGTGTTTGTCAGAAACACAATGCCCCCTATTGCGCCGCTTTGAAATAAAATTTCAATATATCATTTGGCAGGTTTAGAAATTATCTCCCTTTTAAAGCTTATAACTTCCCTTGGATTGTATTTTTTGACTTTTGACCTTGACCTTTCACCACTCAAAATGTGCAGCTTCATGAGATACACATGCATGCCAAATATTAAGTTGCTATAATCAATATTAAAAAAGTTATGACCAAACTCTAACGACGGTTGAAGTTTAAGGAAAGAAAAATACAATGATATTCGACCTTTGACCTTAAAGGATGACCTTGACCTTGACTTTTCACCACTCAAAATGTGCAGCTCCATGAGATACACATGCATGCCAAATATGAAGTTGCTATCTCCAATATTGCAAAAGTTATCAAACTTTAACCAAGGTTAAAGTTATGGGACAGAATGACAGACAGACAGGCCAAAAACAATATTCCTCGGATCATTCGATCCGGGGGCTTAATAAACACGTTATTATAGGTTTTCTAACCATTGTCCCCCATAAATTCCAATAATGATGTCATACCTCCGTTTGTCCCACAATTTCATGAGGTTGTCATAGGAACCCGATATGAACTGGTGTTCACTAGTCTGGGACCAGGCTACACTGGACACCCAGCCCTGGTGAGACGTGTAGGTGCACTTGACAATGGACCCTTCTGAAACACAGACAATAGAACTCATTGAGCCTCACTCTGGGAAGACGGGGCTTCATGCATGTGTGCAGTCTGCACAGGCTGATCAGGGACAACACTTCCGCCTTAACTCTTTGCATGCTGGGAAATTTGTCGTCTGCTAAAATGTCGTCTGCTGAATTTCTAAAATTAGCATTTTCTTCGATTTTTTTGAAAGAATATCAGAATAGCAAACAGTTTGGATCCTGATGAGACGCCACGTTCTGTGGCGTCTCATCTGGATCCAAACTGTTTGTAAAGGCCTTCAAAATTCGGTTCCCGCACACTGAAATGTTTAACCCTTTACCACTTAGAAACATATTTCCACGCATTTGTAGTCCCTTTGAAAGTTATATTTAATTTAAGACGTTTCTTACTTGATTCAAGTTTTTAAAGCTCCATCTCCAAACCTTAGATACTGATGGGCAGCAAACAGCATAAAACCTGAACAGACTGCCAGTAACTCGCAGGCTGTTCTGGTTTAAAGCTGTTTGCACATAGCCATTTTTACTTTGCTTCAGAGTGGGAAAGGGTTAAAATCCAGTTTAGGAAAAACATGTATTCCCTCATAAGCGTGCGGGGACTACACAGGCAATTCATGGAGAACACTTGAGGCACATGCCTTCAGCCATATTTCCCCACAGCGAGGCTCTAAAGTAATGGTTGGTACACTCTACTGGTAGTAGATCAGGTAACTCAGTTCAAATGCCCCTATTTTAATTGCATAATTTAGAAATAGACCCATCCAGGCTTAGCCAAAAATATCATACTTGAACATGTACCATGTCTACCTTTGAATCTCAAATTAGACTAAGAAAAAATATACATAGAACGTGTCAATTTAACAGTTGAAACTACTGTTTAATTTGTTTAAGGGCTTTATTTCCTTGGCCACACACACCTATGGATATTGAAAAAACAACACTTGCTGCTTGAAAAAAACAAGAGCACCACATAACGGGTGCCACACTCGGCTACGGGTGCAGTATTGAATAAATGGAAGCTTGTCGGATTTTTTTTTTTTAGAGGTCACATTGACCTTGACCTTTGACCGAGTGACCCCAAAATGGGTGTGGCATGTAGAACTCATCAAGGTGCATCTACATATTTAGTTTCACAGTTGTAGGTGGAAGCACTTTGATTTTAGAGCCAATGTTAAGGTTTTAGCACCACGCGGACGTCGGACGTCAGACGACGAGCTGGCTATGACAATACCTCGGGTTTTTTCCGAAAACGCCGAGCTAATAAACAAATACAAAATAATAATATGTATGAAGACTATAAAACACTGCAATCCTATTTCAAAATTTGACATTTTGAGTGTTGAAAGCAGAACTATCATATCTACTACAACTATTTTATCCCATCTTCACTGCGACATTGACGGTATAACACCCCATGGAATAGACTAGCCTCTATCCCACCTTGTTGAATAAACCTGTCGTGTGCACCGACTACTTTTGATTCTACCACTGAATTATTTTTTATAAGAATTCTCTACTCAAGAAAACATTAGCTTTAAAATAATACGACCTTTAACCTTAAGATCTAGTCAAGGGACATAATTTTTCGCCATCTGTATAATTAATCAGCTGATTACTGGCTTCATAAAATGACATACTTATTGCGTCATTTTCCAATAATAGGTGATGTGTTCTTTTGGTGTACACGAAACTAGTATGGGATGTCTGGGAACAAAACATGGAAGACGCGCATTTTTTCATGTTCATGTATCCTGGATGTAATTATGAACAAGACGTGTGTTTGTCAAAAACACAATGCCCCCTATTGCGCCGCTTTTAAGCCATAAATTTTACCTTTGACCTTGAAGGATGACCTTGACCTTTCACCACTCAAAATGTGCAGCTCCATGAGATACACATGCATGCTAAATATCAAGTTGCTATCTTCAATATTCAAAAAGTTATGACCAAACTTAAACAAAGGTTAAAGTTTTAGGAAAGAAAAATACAATAATATTTGACCTTTGACTTTGAAGGATGACATTGACCTTGACTTTTCACCACTCAAAATGTGCAGCTCCATGAGATACACATGCATGCCAAAAATCAAGTTGCTATCTTCAATATTGCAAGAGTTATCAAACTTTAACCAAGGTTAAAGTTTTGGGACACACACATACAATGAATGAATGACAGACAGTCAGACAGGCCATAAACAATATACACCGGATCTTTCGATCCAGGGGCATAAAAAGTGCATATTCTATGGATGATTGAACTGGTGAGACAAAAGATTTAGATCTGCATGTATTATTTATTTTCAGAATGTGCGTGCCTATTTGGATGTGAAATTGTGTGCGTAGAACATACTGATGGGTGTTTTTTTCAGTTGTCTAATCAAATTGTTTTGCTTTTGGATGTAAGTAAACGCAAGAGTATTTTCTTTGATGAATAAACTTTGTCTTTGTAGTTTTATCAAAGAAATTATATTCAGAAAGAATAACCTGTTTACAACCAATGCTTCAAAGCTTAATAATAGAATTATTTTGGATTATCTTGTGTGTGGGTCACAAACTACAGGATGTGAAGGCTAGATCTAGACGCCATCAAAATCTGCAGTGTCCATGTAAAAAATAGGCAAGTATAGTTTTTGTGATAATTTATGTTTACATTTAGATCAACTCTGTGACCAAATCTACATGTCCATGTATGTAGACATTGACATCATTTTGTCAAGAGCAATCGCCGCCATTTTGAAATTGATCATTTTCTTTTGAAAATAAAATGAATTTTATTTAAGTTAAATCTTCTTGTCCTGGTCGTAATGTGTTACAATATGCATGCTGCGTAAAATTGAATTAAGGCATATGGTGTTATTTTTTCTCGTTTTAAAGTTTTTTTGTGAATTTTTTTTAAGACTATTTTGCGTACCAGAACAAATACATTTTGTTATCACTACAAATGGTTACATTCGTTAGATATAGATTTTAAGCGCTTTTAAGAATAAATTAAAATTATTGTTAAGGTTATAAGATCTATTTATGTTAAATGTCATGTTGAAAAGAAAATCAAATAGAATACTGGGATTAGCGTTGAATAGAGAAATTTATGTTGCTCGGCTCAAACACCGAAAGCACTTGTCAAGGCTCGTGCTCCCGGTGTTCTAAGCCTTGCAATATAAACTTCTCTCTATTCAACGCTAACCTAGAATTCTCTATATATCTGCTCACATGAATATTTTCTTTCTAAGCCCTTCATTTGGGGAAGGGGCAATACGTACCTGATGATCGAGGGTCCCAAAGCCGAACATGTCGATCTGCAGACCCAGTAACTAGGAGGCCACTCCTCGTGGAATATGCCACACTCAGAAACACCTTGTTGCCTTGCTGTGGGACATTGTGAAATTTGTAAATTTTATGCAAAGCTGGATGTTGATATCCATTAGTTTACTGCGACCAGGGTGCTGAATCAATGGGGTTTTCAGGGTTTTACACACGGGCTGGACAGAAAGTAATCACACCTTTAATTAAGAAATTGATTTTTGCAAATATCTCAAATTGTTGAAATACATTTGCAAAAATCTTAAGTGCATAAAAGACAGTTTTTCTTGCAGTTTGTGCCGATGCCTTAAGGTATAATAATAAATCCTTGAATACGTCTAAAATCGTTGACAAAAATAACACATTCTGTGAAACATAACCATGTAGTACAAATCAAATTTTGAACAAGAACACAGGCTGATTAAATAAAGTAATTCTGATGTATTTCACATTGCCATAATCAGCATAAAAACCTGTCTTTTATGCACTAATTGAAGTTCTTAAGAAAAATTGTTTTAAAAAGTTATTTGAAATAAAGCACCACTAACTGTTGTGTTCACATCCATTAAAGGTAAAAGGGGGAACTCTACAAATCACGTGATCCTGCACCCTGGTAACTAAAAGGACTGACCACGAGAACAAGATGACATTCAATACTATTCTATTTAACAATAATTATACTCGAGATTCGCTCCAGGAAAACAGGGCTAAATTCATGAGCGTAAAGCGTTGTCCCAGATAAGCCTGCGCAGTCTGCACAGAACAATCAGGTATGCCAATTTCAGCTTAAATTTTTGCTTAGAAGAGATACCTCGAAACAAAAAATACTATCAAAGCTTAACCCTGTAAGTGCTGGAGCCGAATTTTGAAGGCCTTTGCAAACAGTTTGGATCCAGATGAGACGACACAGAATGAGGCGTCTCATCAGGATCAAAACTGTTTGCTATTCTGATAGTATTCTTTGAAAAAAATCGAAGAAAATGCTAATTTAAGAAATTCAGCAGACAACATTTTAGCAGACAACAAATTTCCCAGCATGCAAAGCTTAAGTGGATTAAGTCTTGTTTAATCAGAGCAAGGCTCATATATTAAACAAGAGGGCCTGAAAGGCCCAAAGGCGCTCACCTGAGATAAAAAGAAATGACCTGTTCTTTGCAGCCCAAGATATCAATGGAACAAATGTTCTAACCAAGTATCATGAAGAATGAACAACAAATGGCCCCTTGGCGGCCATGTTTTTTTAACAGACCTGAACCATTTTTTTAACTCTTCCAAGATATGTCCAAATTTCACGAAGATTTGGAAAAAAATGTGTCTTCTAGACTGTTCACATGTTGTCACTATATACATATAAAGGAAACTGCCCCACTCCCTGGCCACCATGTTTTTTCACTGATCAGGACCATTTTCAAACTCGTCCGAGACATCCACATAACTAATAATTTGACAAAATTTCATGATGATAAGGCAAAACATGTGACTTCTAGAGTGTTCACAAGCTTTTTTACTATATAAATATAAGGAAAAAGACCCCCCCCCCTGGAGGCCATGTTTTTTTACCGATCCAAACCATTATCGAACTCAACTGTCCTATCCAGGTGTGGTAGTGCGGTCTCCTTCGCGTAGGCAAATGAACAGGTCACAAGACGGTTACAGTTATGTAACTTTGTGAGCACTTATGTAATGCGGAAATATTTATTTGACGAAATATTATTTCCGGTCAGGATGACCATACTGACTGGTTGTAATTCAATTAACAAAAGGTGTTCAGTCAGGGACGCCTAAATACACTCAAACTGAAGAATTTATTTATAAGTGAAAACCAAGGCAGCTTTAACAAAAATAACTAATTTTTATTCCAAGAACTCGGAAAATGAAGAACAATGACAGAAAATTAAAAACAGGTACAAGCCAAGTCTAAAGAATCTAAGTATCGTTACAAAAATGAACAACATACAGAAAATACCTTCATGAATGTAAAAAGAAGTTCAAAATCTGTAAAAAAAAAAACTGATATAAATATAAGTTACTGTTAGTCTAGAAAGTGCTTCAAAAATCTAGTTTACAAAATAGGTCTAATTTAATCTCAAGAACAATATTTATGGAGATAAGGAAACTTCAGTGAATCAAATGTAAAAAATAAGAAAAATTTACTAAAGTTATTGAAATAGAATAGAGACTTTCTAATTTAGAAAATGCCAAATAAAAATAATCTAAATAATAAGAATAATTTAGAAAATAATGCCAAAATGTCTTGATGCTGGTGTTAACAAGAGCACTGCCTTGCGGGTGCAGACCGCTCATCTATTTTCTTTTTAAAGGTGAAGGAACTTTCATTCTTTCATTTTCAATCACAAAGGAGGTAGGGGTGGAGTGAAGAGGGGTGTATAGTGTAGGGGTGTGGACATTTATTACATTATGTTCCAAAAATGCGGAAAAAAATGCCCAAAAAAAATCGGGGGTGGGGGGGGGGGGGTGGGGGGGGGGATTCTTGGGTGCGATGGATGGACTAATGGGGGGTGGGTGGATTGGGGGGGGGGGGGGGGGGAGGGGGGAGGTATAGTGTGAGGGTCTGGTGGTCATTTGTGAGATGATCTTTAAAAAAAAAAAAAAATGCGGAAAAAAATGCCAAAAAAAAATCGGGGGGGTGGGGGTGGATTCTTGGGTGCAATGGTCGGACGTCATTCCAAACTTAAAATAATAAAAATAAATATTTGTGTTTTTTAACAGTTTAAAAAAAAATGGGGGGGTGGGGTCGGGAGGGGGGGTATAGCGTGAGGGTGTGGTGGTCATTTGTGACATGATCTTAAAAAAAAAATAAAATAAAAAAAAAATTAGGGGGGGGGGGGATTTGGAGGGGGGAGGGGGATGAGGGCACGGGGGATGGTTTGGGTGGAGTCTATTGTGGTATGTCAGGTAAGAGTAGTTTTGTCAAAGTATCAATCAAAACTAATCATAAATAAAGAAGTTATGGCAATTTTAGCAAAATTTAATAATTTGACCTTGAGAGTCAAGGTCATTCAAAGGTCAAGGTAAAATTCAACTTGCCAGGTACAGTTACCTCATGATAGCATGAAAGTATTTGAAGTTTGAAAGCAATAGCCTTGATACTTCAGAAGTAAAGTGGATCGAAACACAAAATTTAACCATATATTTAAAGTTACTAAGTCAAAAAAGGGCCATAATTCTGTAATAATGACAACCAGAGTTATGCAACTTGTCCTTTTACTGTACCCTTATGATAGTTTGCGAGTGTTCCAAGTATGAAAGCAATATCTATGATACTTAAGGGGTAAAGTGGACCAAAACACAAAACTTAACCAAATTTTCAATTTTCTAAGTATAAAGGGCCCATAATTCCGTCCAAATGCCAGTCAGAGTTACATAACTTTGCCTGCACAGTCCCTTTATGATAGTTAATAAGTGTTACAAGTATGAAAGCAATAGCTTTGATACTATAGGAATAAAGTGGACCTAAACACAAAACTTAACTAAATTTTCAATTTTCTAAGTATAAAAAGGGCACATAATTCAGTCAAAATGCCAGTCAGAGTTCCATTACTTTGCCTGCACAGTCCCCTTATGATAGTTAGTAAGTGTTGCAAGTATGAAAGCAATAGCTTTGATACTTAAGGAATAAAATGGACCTAAACACAAAACTTAACCAAAATTTTCAATTTTCTAAGTATAAAAAGGGCACATAATTCTGTCAAAATGCACGCCAGAGTTATCTAACTTTGCCTGCCCAGTCCCCTCATGATAGTAAGTAAGTGTACCAAGTTTGAATGCAATAGCATTGATACTTTCTGAGAAAAGTGGACCTAAACGCAAAACTTAACCGGACGCCAACGCCGACGCCAAGGTGATGACAATAGCTCATAATTTTTTTTCAAAAAATAGATGAGCTAAAAATAATTTAGAGTTTAATTATTTCAAAATTCCAACCTTTTTCAAGAGCTGTTAACTTTTCAAGAAAGTATCAAGAGGTGTTTAAATCAGCCAAAACAGCTTATTTTATACAGTTCAGAAGAGATCAATGGCAGAGTAGTCAATTTTCCCTCAGAACAGTGCATTTATCAATGATTAATATCTTCCTAAATTCCAGAGAAGAACTAAAAATAGATTACTGAACCAGGTTAAACAAGGGAGATAAATACTGCATAAATACTGCAAAATCATGTACATGTTGTCTTTCTTTCAGTTATCTCTTAGTTGAAAGGCTTATCATAAGTGTTTGAATGACTAAAACAGTTATGTTAACTATGAAAATTCTGTGTTATGAAAAATTACATAAAACAGTTAATGTCACATAATATTGACATTATAAAACCAAACTTTACTACACAGGAAACAAATGTTCTGACCAAATTTCATGAAGATTGAGCAAACTAGAAAGTTAACAAGATTTTACTATAGCCATACATGTATATAGCCATTTAAGGAAAAAGCCCCGCCCCTTGGCAGCCATATTTTTCAAGCCAAGGTTACCATTTTAGAACTCATCCAAGATATCATTGGGACAAATCATCTGAGCAAGTTTCATGAAGATCGGAAAATAAATGTGGCCTCTAGAGTGTTAACAAGGTTTTACAATAGCCATAAAAGGAAAAATGCCCCGCCCCCTGGCGGCCATGTTTTTCAACCAACTGACATTATTTTCAAACTCGTCCAAGATATCATCGGGGTGAATCTTCTGACCAAGTTTTATGAGGATCGGATAATAAATGAGGCCTCCAGAGTGTTAACAAGATTTTGCTATAGCCATTTATAGCCATATAAGGTATAATGCCCCGCCCCTTGGCAGCCATGTTTTTCAAGCAAGCATAACCATTTTAGAACTCGTCCAAGATATCATTGAGACAAATATTCTGACCAAATTTCATTTAGATTGGACAATAAATGTGGCCTCTAGAGAGTGAACAAGGCAAATATTGACGTCGCACAACGGACAACGCAAGACGTACAACGCACAACTGATGACTGACAAAAGGCGATCACAAAAGCTCACCATGAGGTGAGCTAAAAATATAGCTTGTGATTAAAAAATTAACACAACAGACCAGTGCTGTGACTTGCTCAGCCTTCTGCAGATCCCACAGACGCAGGGTGTGGTCCCAGGAGGCAGTGAACACCTGGTCCTCCCCCAGCCACACGATGCCCGACACACCCTCTGTGTGACCAGATAGCGTCAATATCGGCACCCGAGTCGTCATTCCAGCCCTACTCATCTTCTTCTTCTTTTTAGGTATATCTTCAGCATCCATGATCTCTTCACTGTCTGTTGGGCTTAGTTCTACATTTATTAAAGATTGCAAGAATTGTCAGGGCTTTTGTTGCTTTTCATGTCTTTTACATCTTTTTTTAAGTTGGGTGGGGAGGGTTGGGGAGAAGCGTTGGTTTTGGCATTTGTGGAAAACAATCACATAGCAGGAAAATGTAAAACCCTGGAGTAACATTAGTTGATTACAAACAATATATTACAAGTATTTACGGTGGATGTGTTCAAAGAAGGGACAGTGGCACAATGTAGGCAAATCCATTCTTTCTTTATGAGGTCAAAACATGGATACACTTTGGATCATCAACAGAAACATATAAGTGACAATTTACCTTAGATTATTTAAAGCACTTTGCATTAAACCAAGATGAACATAAAAACAACAACTGAATAATTAATTTAAATTAAGGAACATTATTGAACACAAATTAACTAAATATATTTTACTTCTTGGATATTCTTAGATAGATGGTAAATATGAACATTCATGCAACCTTACAGAATTACCTGCTGACCACAGCTTCAACATTTTGTCCCAGGATCCTGTGCAAAACTGAAATAATAAAATACTGACAGTATGCAATTGTTGCATTTTATTTGACATAAATAATCAAATAGCACTGATAAAAAGTAAGAACAAAATAAAAATCTAAACTAGAAATGGCGCGGCAGAGGCCGACGCGTATCCCCACGCCGAATGTTTGACCTAGGTGTGCCCCAGGGTTGGTAATGGGGCCATGCATAGCTGAGATTGACCGTATTGTCATAAGAGAAGTTCATCATCAATTAGAAGTGAATTGGTGCAGAAATGAAGAAGTTATAGTAAAAGGCAATTTTGGGTGGGTGTGACATATGTGGGCAGGGCGCCCCAGGGTTGGTAATTGTGCCATGCATAGTTGAGATTGACCATATTGTCATAAGAGAAGTTCAGTATCAATTTGAAGTGAATCAGTGTAGAAAAGAAGAAATTATAGTAAAAGGCAATTTTGGGTGGGTGTGGTCTATGTGGGCGGGGCCCCAGGGTTGGTAATGGGGCCATGCATAGTTGAGATTGACCGTATTGTCATAAGAGAGGTTCAGTATCAATTTGAAGTGAATCGGTGTAGAAATGAAGAAATTATAGTAAAAGGCAATTTTGGGTGGGTGTGGTCTATGTGGGCGGGGCGCCCCAGGGTTGGTAATGGGGCCATGCATAGTTGAGATTGACTGTATAGTCATAAGAGAAGTTCAATATCAATTGAAGTGAATCGGTGTAGAAAAGAAGAAATTATAGTAAAGGCAATTTTGGGTGGGTGTGGTCTATGTGGGCGGGGCCCCAGGGTTGGTTATGGGGCCATGCATAGTTGAGATTGACCCTAATGTCATAAGAGAAGTTCAGTATCAATTTGAAGTGAATCCGTGTAGAAATGAAAAAATTATAGTAAATGGAATTTTTTGGTGGGTGTGGCCTATGTGGGCGGGCGCCCCAGGGTTGGGATTGGGGCCATGCATAGTTGAGATTGACCCTAATGTCATAACAAAAGTTCAGTATCAATTTGAAGTGAATCCGTGTAGAAATGAAAAAATTATAGTAAATGGAAATTTTTGGTGGGTGTGGCCTATGTGGGCGGGGCGCCCCAGGGTTGGGAATGGGGCCATGCATGGTTGAGATTGACCGTATTGTTATAAGAGAGGTCCAGTATCAATTTGAAGTGAATCGGTGTAGAAATAAAGAAGTAAATGTAAAATAACCTAAAAAAATGAGTGATAATTTCTGACGCGGCCCCACCCCAACCGCTATAACTTTTGACCCAGGGGTCAGATCAAAATTCCAAATAGTGCAGGGTCGCACATATGCTCATAGCTACCATGTGTGTAAGTTTCAAGGTTCTAGTGCTTTTAGTGTAGGAGGAGATAGTGGCCAGGACGGACGGACAGACAGACAGACAGACGGACGGACGGCGGAGATAACCACAATATCCCCACCTTTTTTTCAAAAAGCGTGGGGATAACAAACTCAGGGCTTCCCCTGGCCCAAAAATTTCTGTAGCCAACATTTTAGCCAACTGGATTTTTTTGTAGCCAAATTTTAGAAACTGTAGCCAAAGTATTAGCAAAGCATTCGGAACCGCCTGTTGTATAGGCTACAGTAGTGTTAAAGAAGAAACTAAACAAAGAAGCTTTAATATGTTTATTACTATAATCATCATGTGTGAATAACAAAAAAACACAGTTGTGCAGCAAAGTACACATTAGTCATAGCCGACACACAGTTGCTTCACTTTTGGATATTGCTGCAACCTGCGCATTTGTCATAGATGTTTTTTAGACTATAGACGCTTGTGAGGCCTCTTTGTGATCTGAAATAAACAAAATCAAATATGCTAAATTTCAAAACAAAAAGCTCATTTTGAAAAGTGTCAATATATATTTATTATGAACATAAATTATTATTGTTATTTTTTATATATTATTAATAATATAAACAATATTCATGTATATACATTTTAATATTAATGATTGTCATTCTTTTTTATTACCTTTTGATTTTTCGTGTTTTGAAATGTCTTTTTTCAACATACTACACCCAGGTGTGAATGAATTTGATTTTTGAAACTGTATGCATATTTTGCAAAACATCGTTTTTGATTTTGCGTTATAATCTAACCACATGAATTCCGAAAGCCAAATATCTTTGAACGATCTATTGTCAGATTTGATTTTTTTGAGACCGATTCAATACATTCGTCAGCGTCCAAAGGACGCTTATTGCCTAAGGTTGCCATAATGGAAAACGCAATTCTGACAATGTTTAGGCTTATATTCCCATAAACCTGTCGTCATTCACAATTGCAACACATTAAGACTATGATCTTTAACAAACATTGCAAACAATAAACAAACTACTCGAAATTAAAATCAATTATCAATTTCTTTACTGGCGTTCATTGTGTGACTTAGTTGATAATTCGCTAACTGCTATTACTCAAATTGATTAGAATCGGTAGCAGTCTTTTAATCAGTGTTTATTGTTTATCTTAGCCGATAAGATGTACGATAACACCTTTTGTTTTCACACCTGCAAGCGTTCTGTACATAGATGGTGACGTCACTGCCAGTACACAATGCACCAGCAAGTTTGCTTTGTTTCGATGACCGGTTCTGACCGGTGTTGCAGCAGACTGCGTATCAAATTTGCTGGTTGATAACACGATGATGTATTGACGCACAGTCGACGGTTAAAGAGTTTACTATCTGGGATGGTACTTGACAGGCGAAAAACGTTTCGCCGAGCATTTTCGCCAACCGAGAAGTTTATTCGCCGAATTTTAAAAACGTTTCGCCGAGCATTTTCGCCAACCGAGAATTTTATTCGCCGAATTTGCGAAACTTTCGCCAACGGCGAATTTGGCGAACGACAGCGGAAGCCCTGAAACTTTAACCAAATTATGTAAAAAAAATCAAGGTAGGAAAAGTAAATTTCAATAGATAAACTTGACAAAATTGTATGAGCAATTATAAAGCTTCATTCAGAAATTTCAATTATTGATGAATATAATTGATCATGGTGTTTTTCCATTAAAGGGACTGTCAACCACAAACAACGAAAAAAGAAATGTTCTAAAATACTGTATTTTTTTTTACAATTATTAGTTTATATTGATTAAAATATCACAACTGGTATATTACATTACGGGTACTTGAAAAAAGTTTATATTTTCAGTATATTCGGTAATAAAATTTTGTGACATGAAATGGAAAGTACATCGCGAAAATAGGTGACATAATGAAAAACACACTATAAATAACGCAAGTAGATTGATCATTTTATATATAAACAAGGGCTGTTTGTAAAACATGCATGCCCCCCATATGGGCTGTCCGGTGTAGTGGCAGCCATTGTGTGAATACGATTTTTGTCACTGTGACCTTGACCTTTGACCTAGTGATCTGAAAATCAATAGGGGTCATCTGCGGGTCACGATCAATGTACCTATGAAGTGTCATGATCCTAGGCAAAAGCGTTCTTGAGTTATCATCCGAAAATCATTTTACTATTTCAGGTCACTGTGACCTTAACCTTTGACCTTGTGACCTCAAAATCAATAGGGGTCATCTGCAAGTCATGATCAATCTACCTATGAAGTTTCATGATCCTACCCGTATGCGTTCTTGAGTTATCATCCGAAAACCATTTTACTATTTCGGGTCACCATGACCTTGACCTTTGACCTAGTGACCTCAAAATCAATAGGGGTCATCTGCGAGTCATGATCAATCTACCCATGAAGTTTCATGATCCTAGGCGTATGCGTTCTTGAGTTATCATCCGGAAACCATTTTACTATTTCGGGTCACTGTGACCTTGACCATTGACCTAGTGACCTCAAAATCAATAGGGGTCATCTGCGAGTCATGATCAATGTACCTATGAAGTTTCATGATTCTAGGCCCAAGCGTTCTTGAGTTATCGTCTGACAACCACCTGGTGGACGGACCGACAGACCGACCGACATGAGCAAAGTAATATACCCCCTCTTCTTCGAAGGGGGGCATAAATATATACAATTCACTATGCATGCACAATTTGCATTCCTGGGTTTACCACTTGACGATGATGATCAATCTACTTGCGTCATTTATAGTAAACTGGTAGTTACATGGTACCTGGTACCTGTACCCAGTAAAATTGTATTACCCAATATATGAAAATATGAAAACTTAACAACTTTCTTCAAGTAATGTAATATACCAGTCGTGATATTTTAATCAATATAAACTAATAATTGTAAAAAAATACAGTATTTTAGAACTTTTCTTTTTTCGTCTTTGTGGTTGACAGTCCCTTTAAGTATTCATCAAAATAGTGAATTGTGAAAAACGGCAATAACAGCTAAGCGAGTGCTTATATAAAATCAGTAAAATAAACACACTTCTGGGTTTTTATGTATATCTGGCCTTTACACAAGGCCTTAAACTGCAGGGGTACCCCTTTGCATCCAGAGGAGGAGTACCCTTGTTCTTAAAGTCAAAACTTTTCTTTTTTTTTGAACTCTTAAGTAATGCAAAAACTATTAAAGAACATATACAATTCGCATAAAAAAACAAAACAATTGCCAATAGCTTGCTTTCTTCCACGGGCCTTATTCTGCAGTATATTTTATTTGTTTGAATATAGCTGTAAACTTTTTTTTTTTGCAAATTAGTACATATTTTTTCATGCTCCTTTTTTAACGGAAGCTGATATATTTCTTAAAGATAAGCAAAACAATTTACAACCAAATTAACACAGATCTCCATATGAGCATTGGATTTAATTAAAAACTTGTTTTGAGTCAAAGGAATTCACACAAAGTAGATACTGATGTACACTAGATGACCATTTCCCCTCCTCATATGAAGGAGAGAATGGTAAATTATGATAACATATGATTCTAAATGTACCTATAACTTGTTAAAACTGTGAAGGTGCTGAATTGCAGTACTTGGTAACACAAGTGTTGTGACTGTAGATTTCACATGAAATGTTTTTTACCGTAATTGATCAAAAACATGCTGAGCAAGAGCACATGCTAGTTGAAACAGGCAACATACTGAACATTTGAAATTTAATTTCTTTGAGGCAAATCAGGACACAGTACTTGTTCCGCATATTTGTTAAGGGTAAAGTCAAGAAGCACCTTATCTCCAGACTGGTTCACAGCCACACAATCCACACTGCCAGCATGTCCTCTACAACAATGTACGGCCTCCACCTCATTGCCCAGCTCCTTCCAATGCCACAAAAGGACAGTCTGATCATGGGATCCCGACAGAAAACTGCCCTCCTTCCCTGCTTCTACATATACAAAACAGCTATATGAGCATTAAGATCTGAATAAACATAAAAACATGAGAGTGAGTTAATACATAAAAAATTCAAGTTAAAGGCAACTCATTAGAATTCATCAGAAGGACAAAGTCCCATTACTCTGTGAAAAATCATAGAAATAAAACAAGCTGCTTCCAATACAACTGTTAAGATAACAAGAGATGTGTTTGTCAGCAACACAATGCCCCCTACTGCGCCGCTTTGATTTTTTTTTACCTTTGACCTTGAAGGATGACCTTGACCTTTCACCAATCGAAATGTGCAGCTCCATGAGATACACATGCATGACAAATATGAAGTTGTTATCTTCAATATTGCAAAAGTTATGGCCAATGTAACAGTTTTCGGACAGACGCACAGACTGACAGTTCAACTGCTATATGCCACCCTACTGGGGGCATAAAAAAACATAAGAGTGGGTTAATACTTAAAAGCCAATACCCCGGTAATCAGGATTCTTCAGAATGACCACAATTCTGTGAAAAAATCAATCAATCAAAACAAGCTAGTGTTTTAATGAAGCTTCCGAAGAAGTTTAATTGAAATCTGGTCATCAGGGAAATAGTATGGACAAAAAAATGTTGGCACAAACAACAGCACCCACTATAATCATGTTACCCATAAAATTATCATGTTTTTCCGAGGAACCAAATGTGATATGTTTTTTCAGCAGCATGAAAGTACACCTGACTTCTAACTAAATAATTGCACAGTGATCAACTGTCAATAAGCAGTAAGTCGAAAGAGCATATTTTAGGTTTTACTCACCATGATTTATCCATGAGACACATTTCACTGGATGAGTGTGCCCTGGAATAGTGTGTAGAAGATCCCCTTCTTTTGTCCATAGATGTAATGTGTTGTCATAACTGCCCGTAAGTATACTGCAATAAGTAAATAATGCACAAGAATAAATGTTTTGGATCCAACACTGGTCGTCCTACAAAAAATAACATCAGGTATTTGATGCATAATATTGAAACATACATTTACCTACATGATAAAATTTGGTTGATGACTGAATTTGGAAAAGACTTAGGATAAAAATGACTTGTACATCTATTGGAATGTGCCCCCATTTACTCTTCACTTCATGGTTATGAAATACTTTAGTTTCAAATTCATACCTTTTTAAATGTGAAAGAAGTAAGCTTTAGAAACTTACAGTATTTGATGCAGACAAACATGTTTACTGACCAACATATTGATTTTGCAATGCCCCGTCCCTGTGATGTACAAAAAACAACAAAAACAAAATCTACCGACCAGTCTCTGGTTGCATGCACAGCGCTAACCCAGTCGTCATGATTGAGAGAGTCTTCTGGTTTAGGAGCGGGGTGTCGCTCAACATACTCTATCTGCAGTACGGTCTCAGACGAGACTGCACTTTGCTCCAAGTATCGATCTAGACTCACGCGCAGAAACTCGCCATCAATAAGGAAGTCAAAATTCCCACTGAAATCTGTATCAATACTCTCTGAAAACAGATCAACAGATTGTAATTAAGGTCTTTTATAACGGCATGGTTGCATTGTTATCTTAAGAATACATAGACTATACATCTCACCGTCCAACATGTTCTGGTAAGCGATTCACATTTTGGTTAATTGACAAAATTGTTTAAGATTGATAAATTTTCGTTGTAGTTATGATATTTTCAAGGAAACAATCGGGCCATCAAGCAGGAAAATCGATAAACGAGATTACCTGTGTACACACTCGACCCTGTGTATTGTCATACACGCGTCAATAACTTTTGCGACATTGTGGCCTGGAGCGTTTTTCTAAATCAGTGTCCGACAGCAGTGATATATTTCGGAAAAAACGTTTTTAATCTCCCCGTGCTTTACCAATTATCGGTAACTGTTAGATCTTTGATAAATTTTCGCCAATTATTATTTAATCGTCATGAAATCGCCGCTTATACAGTTCGTTGCCCTGTTCCGACGGGATTTTGACATCGACAGGTCAAATTGTATCAAAACATTCAATGATAAAGAATGTTTATGCTGGGATATGTCGACCAATTACTTGCCTAAATTATCACAAAAGATTTACATGAAGTTCAAAGTATTTTTTCTCATATTTATTGATGTTTACATCGCACTATGTTGCCCTGTTCCGGTGCCTCTTTTCAGTTCCGACGGCTCACCGTTATTTTTACTAACCCTTAAAAATCACTAAAAGAGTTACATTAGGGGAATGCAAAACGTCTTAATATACTGCAGAAATAATATTTGCACAACTATTGGGGAACTGGCACCATGTTTAGTTACAAAATTAAAGACAGCGTTATAAAAGGCTATCACCAATTTAAAATAAGGCCTCCAATGCATACCGAGTTAAATGTGGACTTAGAATATACAAATTTGCACGATGAAAATGCAGCATTAGTGTGGATTCCACCTATTGAGGACTTTCCTCCAGAAATGAGACAGAATGTAACAGACCAAAGTCGTTTCTTAAGATAGTGTGACATTGCAGGATTGCCCATAGGCCATGTGCCAAGAGGACTAGCTGGTGCATTCAGAAAAATCATTGAATTGGAGGGTAAAATCACCGCTTTAGCCACTGGAGAGCCCTGCCCTAGCTTTGCACCCTGGCAAGCCCCAGAAGCAACAGGTGTGGGTGTGGTCATTCCATGTGACTACATCATCACCTGTGCAGAGAATGACTTTAATATCATCTCTGATGCCATAGATAGAGAGAGAGAGAAAGAGAGCTTCCGGGAACTGCATTTACATTTACATGGAGTCCTGCAGTCTGACCCACTGCTAGAAAGCCTAAATTTTCCCATGTTCCTGTTGAAAAAAAAAGAATAAATTTAATAAAAGAGAAACAGAAAATGATTTAAAAAAGCATGGTGATATCGGATGTTAATGCCTGCTTACAGTTAATATTTATTGTTTGGGCCATACTAGGAGTCTATATCAACATATATACCGCCATGTGTTGGAAATATTTTAATAATCTCTTTCATATCAAAATATGGACAGACAGACAGACGAACATAGATAGGTTACTGAAATATTACTGGAGTCTGAGCAACTGACAATACAACAAAACAAGAGTTGTAAATTGATCATAAATTGTAAAATTGCAGGAATTTGCTAATTGCCCCTAAGGACACCCATCACTCAATTAAACGTCAAATCCACCGGAACTGGTCAAAAGTTATCCATTTATTTTTGTTATAATTTCATTCAGAGAACATATATTGATTAACATCATAGTTTTAACATATGTTGTCTGTACCTGTGCAATAACTTCTGCACTATAAAATTTTACCTGCCATGCCTAAGAAAAATTTGACATGAAACTCATTATTCAAAACGCCATTTTCCCGATTCTCCACCAAGTAAAAACAAGTAAACCTGCCATAAAGTATGTTGGGATTTTGTTACCTAGGATAAAGATTTCATCGATCATGTACTGCTTGTTCAACAATGGCACGTGTGCGAATAAAACTAAACCACTTTCGATTTGTGGCCGCCGCTATTTATCGGAAAAACATTCGGACTCCATCGGAACCGGTGAAACGTCGGAACAGGGCAACGAACTGTATTGTCGGCTGGTTTAGTTTTTCACGTCGTTTTTTTCTGCAATTAGATTACGTTGAACATTGCTTGATGAAATAATTATTTAATCGCCATCAACTAATTATCCCCGTAATTACCGCTGTTGTCGTCTGCTTTAACATAATGATTTCAATTTTTAACCAGGTAACCTGGTTTTTCCAATTCAAAGGGACCCGGCATATTCCATGGCCAGCAAACACGTGTTTGGAATTACACTGAGGTGGTGTATTTTAACTCACGCGCTGTGACGTTAATTGATGGAATAAATCATTTTCAATTGATATTGGCCTCTGCCTACAATATTGCGGCCGATGGCAAACGTCGTATAAAGAGATAAAGTAGTCGAACGATATGCACATTTTAGATTATGCATATTAATATTTTATATTATGCATATTTCATGTGCAAAACGCGTACAATTTTTCGGATTACCGTTTTCGGATTCTGTATTTTTTCGTCGATTATGATTTATTTTCGAAGTTCATAATAGCAAAAATAGAATGACGAATACACATGCGGTGATACGGAAGGTGTGGTTGATAATATTTCGAGTTGTATTCACCAAAAATTGCAATTGGAAAAACTATAAAAAATAGTATAGCCCAGGGCTCTGGGTGGGTTGGGGCCTCTGCCCTTAATTCGTATGTGTATGTAACTGGAGCTTAGATCTGGTTTGTTAAGTCACACCCACAACATTGAATGTATTTTTTATTGTAAAGCCATGATAATATTTTATAAGAAAATGACACACTGATATTATGCTTGTTTTTAAGTATATATTTATATTATAACTTAAAACCAATAGATATACATTTCATAAAACATAGATAAAATGAGATTCATTGTTTTTCTTTTTTTTTTTGCCTTCAGTACCGTTTTGCGGAAAAGTCCGCATATGTTTTGGCTATTATTTTTTTAAGGAAAAAAATTATGGCTATTATTTTCTGAAGGCCAGAGTGAGCACTGGAAACAGTCTTACTTAACATTTACATTGTTCTGAAATATATCCATTATATGCATCTTTTGACGATTTCAAAACATAAAAATTATACAGCGTTACAAATGTGAAAAGATTAAATAATTTGAAGTTCTTTTGCAGTCTGTTATGGTTATATTTTGTGACACTATGAGGATTGCTTATATAAAGTATTAAATACATCACTCACTGTATGAACACAGATGGCAGAGAGTTTAAAATTCTATACTTTACTCCAAGGGTCAGTGGTTTGAGCGCAATTATGAGTTACTTTTTAAATTATCAGGGTTCCCTCTGGGCTTTCAAAAGTTGTCGCCACTTACTTTCGCCAAATTTAAAAAGTTGTCGCCACACTGGGGCTACATTTGGGCAATGAAGATCATGTTATTATAATACAAACAAAAACTGAGCATTTACAGTATGTTAAAGGAATTGATTTAATAACAGTAGTATTATTAATAACAACACATTTAACATTGTTAATTAAATAAAGGCACATTCAATCAGTTGTAACTCTTGTTGATTGACACCTTTTTAGCAGCCTGAATATGTTGCCACAGTTTTGGTGCTTCAGAAGCTTTATGGTATTCTGAAAATACAAAAAGGGAAATATAATATTAATATAATACTAATAATAATCAATGAATGTGAAGTATATAAATAATATAAATGTGTGCTAGCATATGATCTACTACATAGAGCCCTTAACACAACAGTCAAATAAAATAAGCATTTGTGTATATCAAATGTCAAATTGATTTCCATGTGCTAAACTATGTTAACCTTTTTTTTTAAGGTACATCCGGTAGTGAATGAATTGATAAGTGTTGAGGATATAAAGAGTTCACACAGCATAGATTGTGTGTTGGAAATCATATTGAAGGAAATGAAATTCTGATAAACAACTGTCTTTGTTTGGTTTTTGTTTGTTAGCTGGTGAATAATAGCGGTGGGAACGTTTGCATTTTGAATGAGTCTCAAAATAAGCAGCATCTAATGTTCACTTTCTAAAAGTCGTTTTACACTCTGAACTTGCCATTTTGACGAGTGAAACAGCAATATGTCACCGTTTAAATAGAACCAATAGATGTAAAATGTTTTACTATTTTCTATAATTACACCGATTTTTCTAAAAACAATCGATACAGTTCGTTGCCCTGTTCCGACGGGATTTTGACATCGACAGGTCAAATTGTATCAAAACATTCAATGATAAAGAATGTTTATGCTGGGATATGTCGACCAATTACTTGCCTAAATTATCACAAAAGATTTACATGAAGTTCAAAGTATTTTTTCTCATATTTATTGATGTTTACATCGCACTATGTTGCCCTGTTCCGGTGCCTCTTTTCAGTTCCGACGGCTCACCGTTATTTTTACTAACCCTTAAAAATCACTAAAAGAGTTACATTAGGGGAATGCAAAACGTCTTAATATACTGCAGAAATAATATTTGCACAACTATTGGGGAACTGGCACCATGTTTAGTTACAAAATTAAAGACAGCGTTATAAAAGGCTATCACCAATTTAAAATAAGGCCTCCAATGCATACCGAGTTAAATGTGGACTTAGAATATACAAATTTGCACGATGAAAATGCAGCATTAGTGTGGATTCCACCTATTGAGGACTTTCCTCCAGAAATGAGACAGAATGTAACAGACCAAAGTCGTTTCTTAAGATAGTGTGACATTGCAGGATTGCCCATAGGCCATGTGCCAAGAGGACTAGCTGGTGCATTCAGAAAAATCATTGAATTGGAGGGTAAAATCACCGCTTTAGCCACTGGAGAGCCCTGCCCTAGCTTTGCACCCTGGCAAGCCCCAGAAGCAACAGGTGTGGGTGTGGTCATTCCATGTGACTACATCATCACCTGTGCAGAGAATGACTTTAATATCATCTCTGATGCCATAGATAGAGAGAGAGAGAAAGAGAGCTTCCGGGAACTGCATTTACATTTACATGGAGTCCTGCAGTCTGACCCACTGCTAGAAAGCCTAAATTTTCCCATGTTCCTGTTGAAAAAAAAAGAATAAATTTAATAAAAGAGAAACAGAAAATGATTTAAAAAAGCATGGTGATATCGGATGTTAATGCCTGCTTACAGTTAATATTTATTGTTTGGGCCATACTAGGAGTCTATATCAACATATATACCGCCATGTGTTGGAAATATTTTAATAATCTCTTTCATATCAAAATATGGACAGACAGACAGACGAACATAGATAGGTTACTGAAATATTACTGGAGTCTGAGCAACTGACAATACAACAAAACAAGAGTTGTAAATTGATCATAAATTGTAAAATTGCAGGAATTTGCTAATTGCCCCTAAGGACACCCATCACTCAATTAAACGTCAAATCCACCGGAACTGGTCAAAAGTTATCCATTTATTTTTGTTATAATTTCATTCAGAGAACATATATTGATTAACATCATAGTTTTAACATATGTTGTCTGTACCTGTGCAATAACTTCTGCACTATAAAATTTTACCTGCCATGCCTAAGAAAAATTTGACATGAAACTCATTATTCAAAACGCCATTTTCCCGATTCTCCACCAAGTAAAAACAAGTAAACCTGCCATAAAGTATGTTGGGATTTTGTTACCTAGGATAAAGATTTCATAGATCATGTACTGCTTGTTCAACAATGGCACGTGTGCGAATAAAACTAAACCACTTTCGATTTGTGGCCGCCGCTATTTATCGGAAAAACATTCGGACTCCATCGGAACCGGTGAAACGTCGGAACAGGGCAACGAACTGTACTTACCTTTTTGATTGTCATTGTTGTCAATTTAACGGTCTTAAATCTGCTTCGAACACTGTGACAAACACTTCACATTTAAGCGCAAAGTCGGTATATTTCAATAGTGCCTTATCTCTGAAGCAATAAAACTGCCGACCAATTAAGATAACTTGCAACAACACCCCAGATAATCGCAATTATCACCATAACATGCCACTTTGCGGTAGTCGGCAGTCAGCACCACGCTCCATTGATTACAGCTGTATCGCTTACACCATGGAAATCTATAGTATTACGACTGCCGTAAAGCGGCTGGTAAACACAGCGTCTATAGACCAATTCACGCGTGACGTCACGCGCACCTGCGTGTTTTTATCCGTGCCACTCTGGTAGGCAAAACAAAGACACGATCAAAGGGGAGATATCGAGCATGATATTTATTGTCACGCTTTATATGTATATTAAATACATTATTTAATATATTTTGATATGTATACGATCATTTTTAGATTTTAGATTTAAACATCCCAAAAGTTGTTGTACTGTACTCAAACAAATAAGAATGAAAACAAACAATAAATAGATCGATTCCATGCACACAGCATATATTAACTTACCACTATGATAGTCCATAATCCATCTGTTATTAAGTATGTACAATTGCTGCAACTAAAGAACAGGGTCTGAACTAATAACACGTTGTTTATGTGTTAAGGAATCTTTGAGTATCAGATCAAATTTGTTAAATCGTATAACGTAATTTACCAATTGTTCATCTTATGTACCCCAATATACATATGATTTATTAATACTCGTGTTTGTTAAAATGTGTTTTCTGGCGCGTATCAATATCAACCACATGACTGTGATGTTGACGAGGTACATTGTGCAAGTCAACTAAAAAAAGTCTTCCAAAACATTGAACTAAATTTTGCAATTATATCATTCTGTAATCTGACCATAGCTGATTACATCAATGCACACATTATAAACTTGTTAGTATTATTGGCAAAATATTTTATTATTAAATGCAAACAGGAAAAAAAAACACACCATAAATAGATTTTCTTGTGTCCTTTTAATAATATAATTTAACAAGAGGAATTAATCGCGACTACACAAAATAAATTACATATATTTTATCTTCGTTGTGCGCTTTTTATGCTCAATGGGTACACCTACCCTAAAAAAAATGTAAATATACTTTGTGACAAAGTTTCACCTACCTTAAAGCAACATATATACACGTTTTCCCTTGTATATATATATTATATATATAATATAATAAAATATATATCGAAATTGAAACTGTTTTAAACGTATTTTTCACACCATCCATAGTCTTTATAGATGCTATGTACCATAACTAATATCGGGAAAAAAGACAACATATATACTACTTTTGTGTATTTTTAAACATAATACGTTTTATACAAAATATATTATGTTGACGATGGAAATAAAAAAGGAAATTACTAAAAAAAAGTCTTGTCTGTCTGTCTAGGAAAACTAACACTTTGACACATTAAATAAATTAATTTAATTTAATTGGTTTGATTTGATTGTTTGCATCAATCTTAAAATCGTGTTAGCCTTTGTATTTCGGTGTTTAATTGCCCCCTTTGTTCGGCACAAGCCGATTATCTCGTTTTGATCAGATATTGTCCCTACTTAACTAACAGCAAAGTGTCATAAACTACAGCAGGGACCTATACAAACATTAGGTCCCTGACCACAGGTGGTATATGAAAGTCTGGTCATTAAACACAATTGATGATACCACCATGTCTTCTCTTTCTAGTAGTATTGAGCAGTTATTTGGGGTTGAGTAATATACCGCCAAAGTTCAACTGTTCAATTATATATGCTACATATCGTAAAAAAAAAATAAAGTAATTTGTCCAGTATATATTAACAGAAAATGTACGCTGGGAAGATACTAGCCCGATTACCGTTAATTTATAACAAAACGTATTTAATAATTGGTAAATGTACGTATAATCATTAAACGTATTTAGCGGGTACCGATTAATTAAAACTACGTCATTCCGTTTGAAGATTGAATGTTACGGCCATGCACAAACGACATCATGAAAACAAGAAATTACGTATGACTACCGGGGTAAATAATATTTACGAAAAATAAAAAGCAATATAGATATATATTATAAAATGTAAGATATTTGTCACTCATATACACAAGTAAAGAAATTTCAATATACATGAATTCACAGGTTAATTTGCATCATGTGAAGTTGTGTTTTTCAGTTGTATGTTACGATTCATCTATAGTGTTATTCACCTTAAAAACAAATCATCCAATTTAAAAGAAAATGATCATAACATTTAAATACTGTCATGCACTTCGCTTTTAATAGGGATTTGTTGTACCGGTATGTCAGATTTAATGCACCCCTTTTCTTTCACTCATATTTTTTTATCACACTTTCATACTCATAAAATTGATAATTATAATTATATAATGTGATGCATTATTGTTTTTTGTAATTTTTGATGTCCTTCTGCAAGAAATAAACGGCTAATGCATAGCTTTGTTTTATGAAATTGTCGGTGTTTAGTCTTCAGACCACCTTTACCTTGATGCTAATGACTAACGAGTATATAATTTTTTTTATAGATAAGAATACATGTATTAATTAAACAATATTGACATTAAAAATGCAATATCTTTAATAGTATTTAGGTGTTATGATGTTGTTGTTAATGTTTACGATATATTGACTAAACACGTGCCGTTATCTATACGACATAATGTTTATCGTAACTGTACCCAGTGCTTTTGCCTACCAGCGCATCGCGCATGCGCGAAAATTCGGAATCAAAACAATAACAATGAATTGGTCTATTGTCATTTTAAGAAAATATGAACGCAGAAAAATGCCGATTTTTTTAAAATCGCCATTTACGAAATTTTGTCGCCAGATTTTTTATTTTGTCGCAATTGGCGCCAATGGCGATCGACAGCGGGAACCCTGATTATTTTTTAAAAACAAATTCTTGGTTTTTACTGGAGCTTAGAGTTTCAATGTTTACATTTATCAAATTAAAAGCATTTTATTACAAACTTCAATACATTCCAAAATCGTATTTTGCTTTTTAACGCTTAAAAATTTTTGTTATTTATTCACATTGAAATAAATTGTTGCATTATAAGGACAGTTTTATTTGTCTTCATAAAATCAAATAAACATTGATTAGTTAACAAAAAGCATACATTTTCAATCTGGGGAAATGAAATTTTGTGCAAATGCCCAACAAAATCCAAATGAAATGTCAAGACAGTGTTAGTCAAAAATTAAGTTGATACATTGTAGTTAATCAAAGAAGACACAGTAAGACTGAATCTTTTTTATGTCGCTATGATGGTGCATAAATGTGTTGCACTGCTTTGTTGCGACTATTACGTAATGTTAATAGTGAAACGTCATGTGACTTTTTTGTTGCGTTGGCTTTACTGACATTTTCTCTTTATAATCAATTTTATGATTACAGATAATTGCTATTCATTTTATAAAAAATGTTAATTTAACATTCATTTGTATTTTCAATTGAATTAAATAACGTATTGTTAATATTCGCAACTTTATGAAACCAGGATGCTTAGTGTAAAGTTTAACTGATGAATGTGAGCTTTAATGAAAACCATCCCAAAATAAAAACATATTGAGTCTAGTTTGTATTATTGATTTAGAAATGAATACACACATTTATATAAACAGTCAAGGTCAATTTAAACAAAAGTATTAACAGCGTTTTTATTTCCCAAAGGGGAAAGGTACCTGTAAACCTACAATTGGGAATTTTTCGAGTTGTGAAATCTTTAAATTGGGAAAAAAACAAGTCGCGAAATCAATGAATTGAGAAAAATTTGATTCGCAAAATTGATGAATTAGGAATCTTTAAAATGCATCTCATCTATCATTAGGGGCTATATTCTGCATCACAAAGCATTTTAAGCTCTAGGTTTTAACAGAAAAACTACTAGTGATGATATTTTGATAATCATATCATGTCATGTGAAAATTGTGTTATTGCCATTTCAGTAGGAATGTGCCTGTAAATGGAAAAAAATATCTTCTAGTGATAGGCATACTCATAATGTTTTAGCCCTTAAAAGTCTCACAAGCCCTGCAATGTTTTTTGTGAGTTAAATTAAAAACTTAAAAAAACAAAACAAAAACAACAACAACAGAACTTTGACTGGTTTGAAATCTTTCAACAATAGACAGTGAGAATAGCCACACATAACCAAAATGAGTTTTTAGAGTGGAATGCTTTAACAACTATTTTCAAAGGTTAGTCTTATATTTTGTTTTGATTTTTTTTCAAATCATCAAATAAGATATTACGATCATCTGCCATAAAATGCTAATGTATATGTTGTAAATAACTATAGTATTTTACAAACATGTCTCATTATTTGTAAGTTTATGTTAAACTTTTATTTGTTTACATCCGTATCCGAATAGTTTCTGTCCGGATTTGACACTTAAAAAACTATACATAGATCTTAAGTAAAATGAGCATTCAACTCAATACGGTAACGTTTCTTTAAATGTCAACAAAAATTAGTGTTGAAAAAGTTTATTGATGTAAGGAAGATTGGTCTTTACGATGGAATTCTTTCACGGGAAAATTCGTCGCGGTAATGTAATCCAGTCACATTTTACAGAAATGTTAGAGTTGCGCCCCTTTGAAAAGTTTTGTTTACTTTTTACTCAACGATGTCCGGCAAAAATAAATGACCCAAAATGAAAGGCTCGACGATTTCAAAAGATATTTCCAGCGAAAATAAAAGGCACTGGCGATTGGGAACGGCACCTAGGATCATTGGGAACGGTAGATATGGAGATTGGGAAAGGTCAAGCTCCGGTGCCAGGGCTAAACACTAACTTTTTTTTTCAACTAGCCCATTCGGGCTAGTAAATGCAGAACCTACTAGCCCTGACCAATCTTTCATGTGCCCTGACCCTAGTATTATCAAAACCTTTATATTTATCATTCAACTTGTATTTTCTTGTGTGTGGAGATGTGCAATTATGATTAAATCATTCTTATTAGCTTGCCTTACTAATGCTAATGAATTCAATATTCAACTACTTAAGACATCGATTTGTAATCTTCACGCCATTTCGGGGAAATTTCCTTGTTTTTTCCCCTAATACTTTCTCTTACTTTCCTCGTACCCTTTTCTTTTCTTATCCGAGGAACCCCCATCCCCACCCGTAAAGCCAAATTAAACAACGACATGAAACGTTAAAACTTTTTTTACATAGATTGCCGCGGTTGCCGTCTGACAACAAACGGTAAGTGAATCTTAGGTGTCGCAAAATAACCTGTTACGGTAGTCGTAACAACTGTACACGGTTAACTCTCTACTAAAAGCCGGGATCGACCATTAATATTGGTTTTGCTAATTGAATTGCGTAAAAAAGATTGTCCAGTGTCCGACAAATCCATTGCCCGGAGCCCGGGGGCTACCGAAATTTTTCATCGGGCTACTGAAATTTTCCAGCAGACGCCCGCCGGGCTACTATAAATCTATAAGAGCGGTAGCCTGGTTTATTGACAGACATACGTAGAATAAACACGCTGACCATGTGTTTGTACACTGTGTATTGCTTATAATCCGATAACAAAGTGCAATCAATTATCTAATCAGTCACCGATCACTTGCGGTAATGTCTTAAACAGTAACAGTGTATTTTAATCATCCAATCAGAATCAACATTTGTCGTCTGCTAATAATATAATGAGAGCCCGTTGGATAGTTGGCGCACATGATGCAACATCATTTCGCATTTTGGAATTCTTTGTTAACCGCAACAATAAGTAATAGCGACAACGTTTTTGATGTCGTTAAATATCCAAGGACGCCAAACATTAAATAAATCAAAACAAAAGGCTTTAAGCGGATTCTTCAAAACGGTAACGAAACCGAAAATGAATATTAATGACAACTTTGTAAACGCGGTTAACACCTGCTAATTAGTTTGCATTGTCAATTAATAATTGGATTATTCAACTGATAATCAATAATCCCGTATATGCCCGATTTATATTTTTTAACCAAATTATGGGTGGGTAATATAGAGGATAATAGTCATAAACACAAACGTTTGAAATTTTCTAAAGTGTCAAATGAATTTCGGCATATGGTTCTATTTAAAGATATGATGAAATAAGCTCCCAATCAGGACCGTTGTATTGCAACATGCGTAAATAACCTGCCACGGTCTGCACGCGTTGTGTACAGCTATTTTAGGTTACAAAATTCTACATTTAAGAAATGAATTTCTTTGTCCTGATAAAAAGCGCGCGAAAATTGGCGTGGTGTATTTATTTGTATATAAAAATTTCGTAGCGGGTACAACATTGAGATCATTTAATTTCCATTAATAGTTTCGTTGTGAATTTCAACTAAAGTACCGGGGTATCTCGCAAATTATTTGGCATTGGCATTTTCTCTTAATAAAATATCATGTCAACACGCTGTATCGTTACTGTTACGCTGTATCAGTTCCTTCATTATTGAAACAATTGTTGTATTTTATACTGACTGCACACAAGTGTCGTAACAAACGGATGCAATACGTAAATTCGGACAGAACTTAAAGTCGGACACAAGTAAATAAATGATTTAATACTCTTGATTTCTTGAAACTCGGTTTTTGTTGTTAAAAAGAGCAATTGCATTGATTAACATTATACGAGTCAATCGTATTGATCAGCTAAACGCTTTATTTACGTTTACGACTTAACGTGCTGTCCGAATTTAAGTACACATACATGTGCACATACATGTAATATCTACATGTAGTATATGATTTTCTTTGGTACATTTACATTTAAGTACACGGTGCCTGTACTGTAACATTAATTTACGATATTGATTGTGTACATCAGACTACTTGCTGTTTTATGTATATGTATGTATACATATTATGTATATGTAAATGAAGAAATAAAATAAAGATGAAAACCTGCCTCTTATCATTTTGTAGGAAAATTTTATGGGCTACCAAATATTTTCATTGGTAGCCCAGTGGGCTACCTGAAAAATAAGAAATTTGTCGGACACTGTTGTCAAACACTTCTAATCTATCAAACAATTTAAAATGATTTAAAATTGATAAATAACTAATAATTTTACAGTAACTTTGTGTTAATGTCGAGTTTTCTACCTTCATCGATCACGGACGATCAGGGCAATCCCGGCTTTTAGTTTAAAATGTATTTTAATCGAGAAAACACGTCACTTCATTGAACCGTATCTAGCGGAATACCGTTTAAAAATAGGTACTGACGTGTTTTACCAGGAAAACCGCCGGGGATTTTCTGAATTGTCGGCCTCTTTTTGATTGCAATCAAGGGGTTCCAAATCTATTTCCAGTTACGATCCGTTTGTTGTCCTCGACTTCACTCTGGGATTTAATTTAATTGTCATCTGATCATACTGTATTAAGGATTTTTGCATCTTTGAGAAGCTTATTTAAAACGCAGTTTATTGATATAGAACACATCCCGCCCAAAATACACACGACCGATCGGGCATGTTCCTGGGACATTGGCTAGCCTGGACCTAGGTACAGGCAGTGAATGTCGTTCGGACATGTCTTAGTGTTAAGCCCTGGGTGCTAAAATTGGGAAGCCTCCGGTAGGGTTTGGGAAAGGTACTGTTTCCCGGTACTAGTTAAAGAAGGGAAAAAAACGCTGATTAAGATTATCAGTTCTGCAAAGTTTTCATGTCTGAATCATGTAAAAATGTTAACAGTTATGTTACCTTTCAATATGCCATTGATGAGGGAGCTCAGTTCAGCAGCATTGACGGTTACTGGTACAGAATATGGTGTGTCTGGTACAGAGTACCTGTTCACAGGAGAGCACATTGAACAAAAAGAAACATGAGAAACAACAAACATACAATTTCAAAATGATTGCTCTAATCAGTACATGAAGACTGTTGAAGATAGCCCAAGGCAATTCTTACAGCCCAAATGAATTGCAGCAGTCCTCAAAAAAGTATTGCAATTAGGTGGTTAAGCTGTGAACATGGTTATAGATTTTATGCTGATATTTTATTGCATTAATGATGGGTTAACTTAATTTTGCAAAATGTATTTTTTGAAGTGACCATATCATATGCACACTCATATTATCAAGAAAAAATACACCAACAAACACAATTAATGACTTCAATCATTGTGCTGAAAACTAATGACAAAATCTAAATATGATTTTGCTTTTTTGCTGGAAACTTGTTGACAAATGCATGCAGATTTCGGATATTATTTCTGTGCAGTGTAACTGTGTTAAGTCTGTAATTTGTAAACAATGTCCGAAACAAAAGAACTTCCGAAACTGGTGACGCTGACGCGGTGACGTTAGTTTCATTAAAAGATGAATGTACAACATAACGTATCAACCATTATACGCATTTTGTTAAAAAATGTAAGCGAATACATTCATGAAATTGAAAAGATGTGAAAGAAACCCTTACTTAGACTGCTTGGTAAAAAATTTAACTTGCACATGTGAAGCATCCTCCATTTTTAAGGTTACATACCACTCAATCCATGAGCTGGTTCCGAGCCGTTAAAAATCCTATCAGATTAACCATTGATCGTCACAACATGAAAGGTAGAACGAGTACGTCATATACCGGTTAACAAATTTGGCTCGATGATGCCTATAACTATATTGTTTAATTTAATTCCCTTTATGCATATAGAAAGAAATACATTCCTAATCTTTTCGTCAAACGCTTTACATTCAATACTTAGACAATTAATGAGAATGTACAATTTTGTTAAATTAAGCTATATTCCACAAACGACATTTATTGGTTTCGTATTTTTTTTGAATAATTTGTTTGTTCAAATGCCTGATCCGTTTTTGAAAGAATTAAAATGACTGAGGAGTATAATTTATTTTATCGTGTAAACATTATAGAGATCTACTAAATTAAACAATAGAATTGTTCATAAAGTCAATGAAAACAAATGCTCATATGGATATAAATTCAATTATTTGACACGGTATTTTAATTTTAAGTCACCCATTGATCAACAAATTCATAGCATTAGCCACATAATAACAAATTCTTATGGAATATATGAGTATTTTAACTTAAGCGCAGTTTTTTTCTTCTAATTTTGATAACGAATATTTTCAAAATGTGTTAACGACTTGATAACATTTTACTCACAGATTATGTTTAAGAACTGTCAGTGTGCTATTAGTTGCGCGCGTAATTTTTTTTACTGCATTTACATATTACTTTAATGTACGACATTTAGAGCTGTATTAGTCATCAGTGCAAAATCTGCCCATCTACTTAAGATAAAAAACAAAAGGTTTATTCCCCATAACTCGAGAACATATATATTTATTGTAATGAAAGGTCATACAATAAAACATTTTGTACAAAACATCGTATTGGAATTAGTTCAACCAAAGACCTATATAATTCATTTTATAGGTCTTTGGTTCAACATTACTATTTATGGTTTCCGACCAAAAAGTGAAACAAATTGAGCTAAATATTGTAATCAAAGGTCACACAATCTCTTATCACAAAACGTACCTTTGACTCAACTATTTAAAATTTGAGATATAAAAATATGTTTAAATACTATTAAAACTCAAAAGAAACGAATATTTAGTAAAATATTTCGTCAAATAAAGTTAATTCATAAAAAATTAGTGTTGCTTATAGCAATAGACAAATTTTCAACGCTAGATTTGGCACGGTAGCATTGATTTAACGAGATACCAAATGCTCGTCTTCATTTTTGTGTGTCAATATATTCCATGTTAATTTCCGGCGATGATACTAGTATCCGAACATTTAGGAGCGAATAATAGATCATATTAAGTACATGGTTGCGAAGATGAGACATTGTCCTTACACAATACACAATTTCAATAGGATTTAATGTTTAAATCCAAATTACAAACAATTAAGAGTGTGTTATAACTTCGGTTGAGTGTTTATGACTTCTATGATGACCTTGCTTGAAATTACATATGGATTGGGTGGGTCAAAGTCAAACTCACTCTTAGTGTAATAAATTGATTTCTGCTTAGTAACTCTGTATCAAATAAAGCTCTTGTATCGTATCATATTGTTTGATATCGTATCGTACATATATATTATTTCAATTTTGGATTGCAAATGGAGTGGTTTGGGTTATTGTCATGGTCACTTTTCCAAAATATAGAAAACTACTCTTAAAAGTGCTCAATCACTATGAATTGGGTTATTGGGAGCGGAACTTTGTATCTAAATGTATATTGATACATTGCTTGAGATGTCATACAGGATAGTGTGATCAATGTCAAAGTTCATTAAATATAAATAATGCTTTTAATACTGTTTCTGCCAAATAACTAAATGTAAAACAAACTAAGCGTAGCACATGTTTTTTTTTCCGTTTAGCCTTTTTATTGTTGAATCTTTATATTCCTCTTATCACTTGTATTGCCAAAATTATACGATCTCGTTCTCATATATAACTAAAACCTCTTGAAACGTTTCAATATAATACAGCGTCGTAGCCACGCTGAGGCACACCGAGGCAGTTGCCTCGGCTAAAATTTGAAGAGCCATGTTGAGATTACAAAGAAAAAAAAAAGGAAAATTAATGTCAAAGAATAAAATCTATATAAGAAATTGAGGATATTTAATGAATTTTAGGCACTCATATTCATAAACATATAATATCATTGAGTACAATAGGTTCGTGTTGAGGCAGATATTATTATTTCAATTTCAGCGTCGTAGCCACGCTGCAAATCAAATACCGATAGGTAAAAGTACGCTAATTCTGATACGTTAAGTGTACAATTTTCGCAAAGAAAAAGAATCGTGATTAATTCTGAACAATCTGTTCCAAATAATATTAATAACTAACTGATTAAATGGTCATTTGTACGGTGATGCACATGGCTGAATGATCGATATTCTACTGAAATCTTGAAAATAATAATACATTTTTTGATGTTAATATAACTGTACACAAATTTATGTTAATAAATAGATATCCAAACAGATATTACCGCTTTTCAACACGTTTTTATTAACTTTTACGACGTGTGTGATGCTAGCCTTTTTAGCAAGTTGAGTACATAGGTTGAATCATGAATCCTATTTAGTCCTTTTAGCACCCTTTTAGCCTAATTAGTATATTTAACACGTTCAGTACAAAGGTTGGAAAATACATGATAATTAGCCTATTGAGTTTATTTAGCAGCCTTTTCAGCCTATTAAGGAGGTTTGGTACATTTTTTGAAAAAATAAATCCTAAAAGCATATGTACCAGTAGTTTTCGCCTATTAAGCGACGTAAGCATGTTTAGTACATGTCTGTTATAAAATACATCCTATTTAGCATATATAGCTTATTTTGCAGCCTTTCAATAAGTGTATTAAATAGGTTGAAACAAACATCCTATTTAGGCTATTTAAAAACCCATTCAGCCCATGCAGTCTATTTTGCTTTTTAGCAATCTTATTGAATAGGTTGAACCATTCATCCTATTATTAAGTGTAAGCCTATTTAGCAAGCCATTTGCATTATTTACACAACCAGTTTGTATGAACTGTTAAGTGCCCCTTTCGAACAAACAAGAGTTATCCCAAGGAAGTGACATAGCGCACGCTGATCTTCCTTCGGCTGCCTGTCGGGCTGTTTTAGTTTCGGCCCAGGGTTTTAGTTAGGGTTGTCGTCAGGAGGACGTTCATCAAGCCTATTAAGCGCAGCTTACGCAATATCTACGGCAAGTCGATATGCAACTTTAAGGGCCCCTTTTGGAAAACAAGAGGAAGAGACATAGTGCACGCTGATCTCCCGGCGGCTGTCTGTCGTGATTACCTTCTTTCGGCTCGGAGTTTTAATTATGTTCGGCATCAGGGGGACTTACATGAAGCCTTTTAAGCGTATTATGCGATATATCGACGACGAGTTGGTATGCACCTTTAAGGGCCCTCTTCGAACAAACAAGCGTAATCCCCCGGCATCGACCTATTGCAATAATATCTCCCGCCGGCAGCGTGTCGGGCTGACCTAGTTTCGGCGCGGCGTTTTAATTACGGTCGGCGTCAGGGACGCGTTGATACAGCCTATTAAGCGTAGTATGCGATAGATCGACGACGAGTGGCTATGTATTTTTAAGGGCCCCTTTCGGACAAACAATAGGTATCCACCGCAATCGACCAAGTTTGCGCTGATCTCCCGTCGGTTGCCGGTCGGACTGACCTACTTTCGGTTCAAGGGTTTAATTAGGGTCAGCGTCAGAGGGACGTTCATGCTGCCTATTTATTGTATTATGCGCTTTAACCATGGCGAGTGGGTATGCACTTTTAAGAGCCCCCCTTCGAACACACAAGAGTTATCCCGCGGTATAGACTTATTGCAAGCATATCTCCAGTTGGCTGCGTGTCGGGCTGACCTAGTTTCGGCTCGGGTTTTTAATAAGGGTCGTCATCAGGGGGACGTACATACAGCCTATTTAGCGCATTATGCGATACATCGAGGACGAGTGTGTATGCATCTATAAGTGTTGTTTTTTTCGGACAAACAAGAGTTTTCCCCCGGAATCGACCTAGCGAATGCAGATCTCCGGTCAGCTGCCTATCGGGCTGACCTTATTTCGGCCCAAGTTATAATAAGGGTTGGTGCCCGGGGGACGTATTGACAGCCTATTTAGCATATTATGCGCTATATCTACGGCGAGTGGGTATGCACCTGTAAGGGACCCTTTCGGACACAAACGAGTTATCACCGGTATTGACCTAGTGCACGCTGATCCCCAGTTGACTACCTTTCGGGCTGACCTAGTTTTGACCCAGGGTTTTATTTAGGGTGGGCTTCAGGGGGACGTAGATACAGCCTATAAAGCGTTTTACGCGCTATATATACGGCAAGTGGATATGCACCTTAATGGGCCCGTTTCGGACAAATAAGAGTTATCCCCTGGAAGCGACTTGTGCACGCTGATCTCCCGTCGGCTGTTTGTCGGGCTGACATAGTTTCTTCCCTGGATTTAAATGAGGGTCAGCGTCAGGGGGGGGGGTCTTACGTACAGCCTATTTAGCATATAGTGTGCTATATCCACGGCGAGTGGGTATGAACTTTTGTGGAAACCTTTCGGATAATCAAAAGTTATCCCCCGGAAGCGACCTAGTGGACACTGATTTTCCGCGTTGATCATTACATACACCATCATCACCGTCACCACCACAACCATCACCTTCACAACCACCTTCACTACCAACATCATCACCAACACCATAACTACCAACACTAGCAACATCATCATTTCCACAACCACTACCACCATCGCCACCACCATCAGCATCATAATAACCACGACCACCATCAGCATCACCATCACAACCACCGTCACCAAACCACCACCATCACCACCACCATCATCTCCAATATCACCACCACCATCAACACCACCATCATCACCACCACCATCACAACCATAACCACCACCATCATCACCACCAGCACCACCAACGCCGGCTAAATTGAAGAATCTTCATGGCATCCGTAACGAAGCGCCATCCTTCTCCAGCAGTGGAACCGAATCGTGAAAGAGTCCCATCTGACACGAATTTGTAACTGAAATGAAAATAAAAAAAAACATTATTGAAAATATACACTTTAGTATCATTTTAACCAACAATGATATTAAGGGGCGATAACAGATAAATAAAATAAACACGTATTAGCATATATACCGGTAGGTAAATTAGAATACGTCCATTTGCAAGAAAATGTCAGAGTAAACGTTAAACATCTGCACTGAAAAAAAGGATAAGGTGATGTAAGACCTTAGTTACTGCCTTTAGTTAGCCGTATTGCTGTTGAAAAACAGAACGAAAACGCTATCGAGTAGACTTGATTTTTAGAGCTAAGGCGTTTTAACACTGCTTACGCTTACTCGGACGACTCGGACTCGCTGTACCAGCACCGTCGACCCGCGTCAGTGTTTACGCTAGCGGGCAAAAAAGTGTGTCCCTCGCAGTAAAACTGAGGAGCCTTGCCAGAGTTTGAGCAGACAGACACACAGACAGAGCGTCAACAACATTAAAACGTCCTAGCTCTATAAATCAAGTCGAATGGACAGTGTTGTCTTTTTGCGTACCAACAGCAGTATTGCTTACCATAGGAACTCAACGACAATCGCACATCACAATTGTCTCTTTAATTATACATGTCTAACGTCAATTTCAAAATTTCAAAAATATATGTTATCACTTATCTTTGTATTTACAGGAGTGGCAGAGATGACATTTCAACGATCCATACTTCGGTCTTTTTACTGTGACCTCTAGCAGTTGGTCGTGGTGTATCCGATCCCATCGCGTGTTACTGTCTGTATCCAAATAAACGGACAGCTGTTCGAAAAAGATGTTAGAGATGACACCCATTGTGTATATTAAATACAGACAAAGGAAATGCCGCCAATATGCTTTGTCGAAATCTATTGATTAAAGTTTTAAAGTGTTCCAAATCACAATGTGATTTATTTTTTCCAAATTAGTTGCAGCGCGACAACCTTTTATTTACGATAAAAACTGTCAGTTTTAAAAGTTCAAAAGGAGTGGATTCCGTAAAAGTATTCATACACATTTGGGCGCACACGTGCATTGTTAAATGGCTATCGCTTCCATGTGGAAAACAGCAAACATATAAATGTGTGTTTATGTTCTGCTGAAATTCGGTGATATACTCATTGTTTTCAATACTTTTAGCGGTATTTTAGTCAACACACTATTTTTTCGTGTGTACATGTGTATTGTTTTTCATTTTCCTCAACCAAACTTTTTAACACTTATCACACTTACAAGCTCTGTCACAATTGCAAAGCATACGAAAATAAGTAATAAACATTTATATTTACCTAATCAGGCGAACTGCACATCCATTCATTTTAATATCCCAACAACCATTGATCAACCCTATAAAGTTTCACACCTTGATAAACCACCTGATCACATCTCAGAAAGGTGTAACGTGCCACTAGCTAAAATAAAAAAAAGTAGTTGTGCAAAGATGGGCACTGTAATTGTATTTAATATAGCAATTATCAGCTTATTCACACAACTGAAGCATTGCGTCGAACTGATAATGTATGATTAAAAAAAGAATACTTTACACATTTTGTGATTTTAAGTCTGCATTAACTGTAGTCCTATGAGCTAACCCTAGGCTTGAAAGCGTATGCAACGTATAATTATTATATAAAAAGAATCGCTGAATGATATTTGGATGGCACCAGTCGAAGTTTTGCGAATCCTTTAAACGTTAACACACACCTAGTGATATAGATTTTTTAGTTTGGCCGCGCACTGTCAGATCGTCGATGGTATTTTTTTACTTGATCGGACGTAGGTTCTTTCGAATAAGATCGTGGCGACAAATTATGCAACAAAAGGAACTAAGTAATGTTCAATAGACTGATACATGAAAAAGCAAGAGTTTAGAAACCCCACTTATCTGCCGGGTACAAACAACGCTTGTCCATTATATCAACCAATTAAACAAAGATAGCTTACTTTAAATAATAACGATTCACACGGTGTGTAACTTAAAAAGGATCATAAAGGGTCAGCTTTATTTGTACCTGCAGATAGTGTGTTTTCCCAAAAAGTTCCCTTTCCGGGATACACATATTATCGTCAAGGTATCGGACGGCAACCGGTACAGTCATCCAAAGGCCCTTATTTTACGTGCGGCGGTAAACCCTATTCTTCTTTTAGTGAATTTCATTGGCAATATTCCTGCATGCGCGACGACCCTCCCATTCACATCGGTACATTTATAATGTTATAAAGATTGAAATATAAAGATGATATGCTTATTCACAAATAAACGCCGCTGAAGAAAGCTACGGCAAATTTAATAAAAGCGTTTTATTATATATATATATATATATATATATATATATATATATATATATATATATATATATATATATATATATATATACCAATATATAGTGCCAGTTACGCGGTCTCGGTAGTTTTCAGACTGTACTTACGAGGTCAATATAAACGAGAGCGCCGATGGCGCTGAAAGCATAGTTGCAAGATACAGGGAAGATGCTGCTGAAGTAAATGTTAAGGTCAAAATATACTAAATAGTTTCCTTATATGTTTCGATATAAAAGCGACAACTTCGAGCGAAAATAAACACAACATTTTGCACATAGAGACCCCCATAACCATACCTTTTCTTGACGAGCATTCTTAGCTGAATCGATTTAAGTAATAAAAAAGATATGTCATGTTCAAACCAAAAAAGAATTCGACTGAAATAAAAAAATATTCTAGTGGATTGTAACCTTTTGCAGTGCCATTTTTTACTTTAATCTCCAACTTTATCCTATTTCAGGGATTTAGTAGTGAACACCTATGCTTACCCTCTCAGTATCTCCAAACGATAAAACCAGAACAACAGTCTAAAGTGTATAACATGCCTTCGAGGAAAATATGATGATTTGTTTAGAGAGTACAGCCTTCATGACTCGATTATTGAGTATATTGTAACCTTAACGATTGCTAACATCACGAGTCGCCCCCCTTGTTACCAATATGTTCTATTTATAGAAACGGGAATTCCAAATAGTGACGAATGTGAATGGTTACAAAATGACATAACTATGAAAATAAATACGTAGAATTACATTATTTCACGCATACCATTATGCAACCATCCGTTTTCTTTTCCGACTTGATACATTTACAGATTTCCATTTAATATTTTCAGACACAACACTCGTCCAGAATTCGCGCGAATCCATTAAATCCGATGCCACATTTAAACCGTTAGCTCTACTCGTAACGTTAATTTCTGGCTAAAAGTAAATCATTTTAACTTCAATTAACACATCTCTATTACTTTCAAACTCTACTTCATCAAATCCATAGAAAGGCAGGTCAGAATCCATGTCATAAATCAGAAAACATTTGACCTCTCACAGAACAGTAAACAAAGGAAATAGAAATTAGGTGTGAGGTCACTATCAACAACAACAGAATTGTTTTACGAACGAAATTTGTTTTAGTTTCTTAGAAGTTTTTTTCACGTAAAAAGGTCTTAGAAAAATTCACTAAAAACGTTGTCAGCAATATTCTTGGAAGAAAACGTTAGAAAAACGTTTCAAAAAAAATATTGTAAGAATTACCATAAACTAAATTAAAAAGATATTTCGTCTGATTTTTGATCAGGTAAGGCTTCAAAAAGGACAACCGTTCGATGTGTGTTTTTGAAATGTCGTATATACCTTAAGCATAGGTGCGTTGCACCTATGCTAAAAACGGGGTCTATATACAACCCCGCATTCTAGGCTCCTTTAATTACTATGAGGGGGGTGTAGGGGAGGTAATGCAATCAAATCTCACAATAAGGTCTTAAATCGAAAACCACAATCAGGTCTGAAATTGAAATTGTATATACCTCGCAAATAAGTTCGCTATATATTTCCTTGTATAAGACGTTAAATAAATGACGTATTTATATACAATAATAATAGTAGGTACCCCTATATACCTTAATTCGTGTTTATATCGGATAAAAAAGGGTATGGAGATACATGTATTTAAAGTGGGAACCCCATAACCTATTTCTAAATCAGAGACCCCGTAACTGGCCATATGTGTGAATATATATATATATATATATATATATATATATATATATAAAGAAGTGGATCTGCGAATGATGCGGTTGACATGCTGCACCGTACGTCAGTCGGTTGTTGTGAATTATGTAGTTAACTGTAAACAACCCCGAATATACTGCCAGAAAAGAAAACGATATTTGGATGGCACCAGTCGAAGTTTATCCTGACTTTGAAATAAAGGTAGAAAATTGACGTTTCTAATTTATTAAATTAAAAACAAAGGTTTGAGTATTGCTGTGCTCTTTTTTTCACGAAATAGTCGCATATACACCGCATGAAATGTTTGTTATGAAGTGCACGAATATTAAACCACATAACAGTGTTCGTAGATACAAACACATTTTACTACGTGAGATAACATCACATGGTTTATCATGAATTTATTTCTTCGTCATCGAACCATGTGGTATGTTGATATTTAATTAAGACGCAGTTTTCTTTGCACACATTCAAATAACCCGGTTACATTCGTGTCACGCGAAAATGGGTCTTATGGCATATGCGGAAAGCGTAGCTTAAGCCCAGCCTGCGCACTTACGTAGTCTGGTCAGGGGCTACGCTATCCGCTATAAAAAAGCACGAAATGTATCGTGATATCTCCCGAGTAGCCTATTCAGTATGCATGTTCTGACAAGACTGCGCGGATGCACAGGCTGCGCTGGAGCCACGCTGGCAGCATATTGCATAAGACCCATTTTTTGCATAACGCGGATCTTAAAAATATAATATTGCGTCTTGTAAATGGAACATCAAACCAACATACATTCCGATAGAAAATTGAAGTCACGCTGTCTTATTTATAGCAAACTGACCATTATCGGTAGCTCAGGCTTTCATACGTCACACATGTGTGGCTAGATAATTAAACGATGTCCCTTTTATCATGGATACTAATATTTCGTGTTTTTTTTCTCACAATACAAGACACGTGTCAATTTCCGATAGTTTTTTTTACGATATAAAAGAAAATGATACTACTTTTCATAATAAAATACTAAAACAAAAACATAAACTCAAATCCTTCCAGATCTCAGCGTCGTAGCCACGCTGAGGCACGCCGAGGCAGTTGCCTCGGCCAAAATTTGCAGAACAATGTTGAGATTACAAGGAAAAAAAGAAAACAATATTTTAAAGAATAAAATCTTTATAAGAAATTGATGAAATTTAATAAATTGTAGGCGCTATGATATTCACAAACAATTATTATCATTAAGTACACTTGGTTCATGTTGAGGCAGATAATTATTTTAATTAAATAACTTCAATTGATGCCACATTGGCTCAGCAAAATGATTTGGAAAATCCGAATATTAAACAAAGCGTCGCACTGTACGCTTCGATGCTAAAATCATGGTGGACATCGAAACGTACCGAGCAAGAATAGGGTGTTTTACGGCAAGGTCTGTCTCTATTTTAGACTTAGACACACTTCGGGTGGTTGGCGTTTTCGGATTTATTGGTATTCTCCTCTTTATGGCCGGCGTCGAGTTAAATCCGGGACCGTTTCAAGTGGAAAGAATGTTTGTTTACATTAGAATTTTCAAATTATGATATCCCGCGTATTCAACTTTTTTTAAGAAGTTCAAGTCTTCTTTTTAATAGTCAATGTAGTTGATGATAGAACGGATAGAAAATGATGACGCATTGCTAAATAAAAAATTACACAAGAAAATTGAAAAAAAAATGGCAAGAAACTTTACTGATTTAAGTTAAATATTTGTACTCCTCATGATAATCAATATGTCCCTGTGATGCAATCGGTAACACGTCCGACTCTGGATCCATTGACAAGTATTATATTTTCACTGCCTTGGTTCGAACCCCAGAGGGTCCTGTTTTTTTTAAATAACTTCCATCAATGATCCTTTTAATATGTGCTTATGATTGAAAACGCTTTTGATTTAATGTATTATGTGGCGTCCATGATTCCGATAATTTAGGTATAAAATGTGGTTTAAATGACCTTAAAACGCACCAGAGACGTTCTAGGTATAAATACGGGGGGGGGGGGGACATGCCCGGACCCCTTGAATGACCTAATATACTGCCTCGGCTAAAATTTGGGTCTGGCTACGCAACTGTTATATCTATATTGATCGTCACCTTCGAACGAAAATGTTATTTTTTACCATTAAAAAAAAACACACTAAGCAAACAAAAAAATGGGCTTATATAATTATCTTGCTTGACTCGATTAATACTCAAAAAGTTGCAGCTAAGTTTAAGCTGTGAATGATTCGAGACATATAGAAAATATGTAACCTTACGATCTTACATCTCATTTCTGATTCCGATCCTCACCGTAAAGATTCACCGTAAAGATTCGTATTTGTAATAAAATTGCATAAAGAAATAGCATTAATGTATTTGGTAATCCAACAGAAAAGGTTGTGTCTTTTGCACCGCTATTGATCTAAAGCTTTACGGCGCCTCGACATCACATGTTTATGTGTGAGACCGATTTGAAATACGAAATTCGTTCCGATAATACTTTGTTATGCAAGGGAGACAACTTGCCGTTCTCAATGTGAAACCCTGTATAGCAAATATTTTAAGAAACGACATTATTCCACTTTGCCGCGTATAAATCAAGTATTGGACTTATCGGCTGGTCCGCCGTACCTATTAGTTTGGATCTTACTTTTAAGCTTAAACTTTCGTAAATAGTTTTATTCACATCAACTTTAACTCGTCAAATATAGATATATTATACATATAATATAATACACAAATTTAATACATATTTTTTTAAACAAGAGTTTTTTATCTATCTTTTTCGTATTGTCCATATATTAAGTCGTTGTTTTCTCTTTTGAAATGTCCCCTTGATTTTTACAAAATGTTAAAATCCCATCTTATTTCACACTTTTATAATATTTATTCTCAGTTGCAGAGTCGGGAGTCCAGTCGGCCTGTGATAAAAAGTGACTATATATATGCAAACAATAGGCAGCAGTTACATGAGTTTGTAATGGCATACATTTATTTAAAACTGTTCCCCCAGGCAGTTTCATTAATTTCTTCTTCAGCGTTTCGCATGAGTAATTGCGGCTTTTGCGATATTCAACAATTTCGCACACCAGTTCACGATCTGAATAGGTAGACAGGTACACCTTTCAGTTCATATTGATACGACTACCTTAAGCGGATGACTGTCACAAGTAAACGCGAGTTTTCATTTAACATGTTCAGTCGAAACTCTTAACATAAACGTGAAGTAAACGACACAGAACTGGAGAAAAACAACTGTGAAACCATCGATTTTACTAAGCCATCTATCGCTAATTACAATTCTCAGTTTTCTGTAAGGTGAATCAAGTGTTAAACAGGAAAGGAGAAAATCTATATTTGTGACAGTGTGTGTCGACTAGCCAATACACCTTTGGTTTTACTTTGTAAGGCATACAAAACCAGTACAGGTCGTTCAAAAACATCGTGTTTACTTTCTCGTAACCGAAGATTGTATGGAAAGCTTAACATTTTGCTATTAATATTGCGCGTTACAGTAAAAAGTGATTCTCGCGGGGGGACGTAAGGAAAGTAAAAGAATCTTTAGTTTGTGATGCTGTGTTTAAAATGGTAACTGTTTTCTTTTCGTGAAAATACAGAAAGGTCGAAGATGAGCCTTAGAAAATTGAAGTTGTTCAAAATTATAAAAACTGGTACTACTGAGGCCATTTTAGTGGCCTTGATGGACTATTTAAAGAGCGGAAAAGACCCAAACATTCGCGATGATGTAACGGGTGGAACCCTTCTGCACCTTATAATAGAGAATGGCGACAGATTCATAACGGGACAAACCGTGTCCGGTGTGTATATGCTCGTATGTAAGGATATCGATATAGACGCGCAGGACAATGCTGGGGAAACTGGTTTACACAAAGCCCTGAGAATCAATGGCGGCTTCAGAATCATCATGGCGCTAATGAGGTTTGGACGATGATTTTTTATAACAAAAAAATATATCTTAACACAAAAGCGTTACTTTTAGGACTATAGTCTCCAGTACTGAGCTACTTTCAATATGGGCAATATTGTCAATAATATTGTTCAAGTTATGTTTTATTGCATAATGGCAGCATGTTAAACGTCATTGGTCATCTAAAGTAGTAGTGGACCTAAGTTAAAAGACCGTTACACACCAACACACATGAATAGAAAATATTTATTTTTTGATCCAGATAGTAAGAATATAACATAACATCAGTATCACGAGTAAGTTGTTAAATTCCATGGGGTGGTGTTTTTTTTGTTTAAGGTATTAAAGCTGTAATACATTTTACTTTCTGTTCCTCCTCTCAGATGTTATATATATATATATATATATATATATATATATATATATATATATATATATATATATATATATATATATATATATATATACATGTACAGATATACGCTAGTATGCTGCCCCTAAATCAAATGCTAAGAAAAAAATTCCGAGCAATTTAAAATTCTCATACATTCTAAGTTGCCAGCCCTCAACCTTTTTTCTGGGCCGGTATTCATAAAGCACCTAAGGTTTAAGGAAGAAATTTCCTTAGTTATCAAACTATTTTCCTAAGGTAAGGATTTCCTTAACTTTCGTATTCATAAAGAACCTTAGGTTAATACTTAGGTAAGATTTCAACTTAAAAACTAAGGCAAAATTATCCGATTTCGTCTGTGCGACGATTCGTACTATTTTAGTAACCGCTTCACCGAATCTATAATTAGGTCGCAAAATGGCAGACAATTGTTTAGCGGAATACGTTGTAATCAAATTGAACGGGTTTTACTAGTGTTAATGGTGGGAAATTGATACAAAAAGGATATATATGTGAGGTTTACGGATTCGGTATGTATCGAAACAGTTGCCACATTATTTCTGTATCGATAACATACTTTTCTCGTCGACCTTGTTTTCAACAACAATAAGCATGTACACAGGTTGTTTGTTCCTAGCCATTTATTTACAAAGGTCATTCTTTTAAACAAAATATTGATTATAAAGGACTTATTGTGTATACGTTTATACATAGATACATTATTTATACATGAATGAAAGTAAATAACGTGTAAACAGTGGAATAAAGGAAATATACGCAAACAAATGTCGTTCCCTGGGAAAACAAGGAAAACTACCAATCTCTATTTATAAGTCATTTTAAATGAATAAAAAAATACGAGAAGGAAAATACTAACTTTAAACATGCTATTTTAGTTTCAATTCAAAAATTTAAAGTTGAAGTTTCACGTGCAAGGGCACCCACGTTTGGCACTAATTAATATTCCATAATTGTGATGCAGTTAAGATGTTGTATAAATTTACGTAACATGCTCTATTTAAAATGCAACTATCCCTATCTGCTACAATTATAAATACCATGAAGCACATCATTTGTAACGAACGCGATCGGGCCCGAACTCGTTTATATTGCTCCCCAAAGTAACGATGAGTTATAAAAAGCACAAATTTTCAAACATTTTTTTTTTAATGTTAAGATGATTGTTCATGATAAAATCATAAAGGAACAAACAACATGAAAACACGGTTCCTACACCTTTCAATTCGCGATGCGTTTTGTTCATTATATGAAAAACAGGGGACATTTTTATTGAGGAAATAAAGTGATTTCTTCACACTCTTTCTATTTGTATATGCCATTAAATGTTTTTATTAACAACATTTGAATACCCTAAAATAATTATTATTAGAAAAAAAAGTTTAATAAAAAAGTATGCATGCCGCGGGATTTGAACCCCGTACCTCTCGCGGTAAAGCGAGAGCGTTTCTTCTACATGACGGAGGCATTTGATTTATTGTGTATCGCGTATTCGGACCGCTTTTATTTTTGATTCTGACAAAATTGTTGTAGCTGTACGTACATATTTGGAAAACGATCGGAGTGAAAATCATTAACGATATGAGGCGATGTGCACGAAGTTCATAAAAGATCTGATGCCTACAATTTCTAATGCGAATGTTGAATAACTAGGGCACAGCTGTTCAGAACAGAGAGAAAAAGTACATATAATCATGCGCTAAAATAAGTATATTTGCGGCATATGTTTCACCGTAAGATAATTATGGCAAAAATGCCTGAAGCAGATAGGGACTAAATACCTATTGTACTATAACATGTACTTCGGTTGAGTCAAGGGTTCATCACAACGTTCAAGGTTTTAAAGAGAACTAGTTGTTAGACACGATAGTTAAATTTTGTTTTTAAACAATCGCTTATTTCATAATCCACTGAGTACTCCATCTTAACCCTTTGCATGCTGGGTAATTTGTCTTCTGCTAAAATGTCGTCTGCTGAATTTCTAAAATAAGCATTTTCTTCATTTTTTTTCAAAGAATACTATCAGAATAGCAAACAGTTTGGATCCAGATGAGACGCCACGTTCTGTCTCGCGTCTCATCTGGATCCAAACTGTTTGCAAAGGCCTTTAAAATTCGGCTCCAGCGCTTTAAGGGTTAAAACAATTACCGCATGTATTGACGAAAAAGCCATGTATTCTCGGATTGTCTCGTGGTGCAAAAAATGAATTTCTTCAAAATGAATTGCTTGTCTGTTTGTTTGATAAATCGGTTGTCATATACGTTATTTTCCAGTCACACAACAATTGTTTAGCATATATTAGTGCTAAATAACATATTTCATTGAAGCGTAATCGCATACATTCATGACTAACTTGCTTAAATGCAAGGGGTTATCTTACTGTTCGTTGACTATATACTCTAGAATATAATGGTTTCAACATTTTTTCCTCGCATAATTTCGTCTTAATATGTACGTCTGTGCATGCGAATCATGACTCTTCAAAGTTGTTTAATTCTTGGAATCGTGTTTAGTTGCATACATGTCGTTACATTTTATAAACCTTTTGTACTGATTGTGTCTCCTTTTAACTTTCTTTATCAGTGTTTGCTATACCTGGGCGTCTCTAGTGCTATTATTTTTTAAAGGGACATAAATGATTATAAGGATACCGAATTTTTGGTCCATTCTCTATATGGTTTATTATTTAATATGAAGAGCAACTTAAATTGCACATGGAAACGGTCGAATACTATCTCTTTTTTTAGATAAAAGTTTGTACCTGTTGACACGCCTATGTATTTTACATACAGTAAGTTTGTTTGGGAACATACAAAAACAAGGTATTCTAAAAAAAAATCTGTTTTAAAATTATATTTGTGTATGTAAAATATGTTTGGGCCGTGCTCTGTGCTCTGTGAAAAGGGGGTTTAATGCATGTGCGTAAAGTGCCGTCCCAGATTAACCTGTGCAGTCCACATAGGCTAATCAGGGACGACACTTTCCGCCTTAACTGGATTTTTGCTAACAAGAGACTTTCTTTAAAAGAAAAAAACATAAAAGCGGAAAGTGTCGTCCCTAATAAGAATGTGCGGACTGCACAGGCTAATATGGGACGGCACTTTACGCACATGCATTTAACCCCCTTTCCACATAGCACGGCACATATTTAGAAAATAATCTTCACGACTTTCTTCATGAGTGCCATCGTTATTAAATCTGGAGAACGGAAATTACATTGTGAGTCAAGATAAGCAAGAATTGTAATCATTTTAAAGTTTTCCGCTATCGTATATGTTTGAAACAAGGGATTCTCATAGCTTAAAATATTAACTAATTTTAATAGCGGGTATTCAAAATGCCCTACATTCATACATCATGTGAAATAGTTAAACCCAATGATACAGTTTTGTTTACATAGAAAGTTAACGGTCTGGTGGTTTAAATGGTCGATAAAGTTTTGATATAGGTTGATAGAGGTTAACATTGGAAGGTAAATAGCGTGTGTTGTTTGGTTGACAAACGTATTAAAACATGCATGTTAAATGTAAATTTCCCCCAAAATGACCTTCATCCGTACAACCAGGTGTTTATTGTACAAAAACAACACCCATGAAGAAAATATATATTTCGTTGATTTATGGAATGAATACCGGTATATACAATAAAAGCGTGTGTCTAACTTTCCGTTGATTATTTGCGAAAACATGTCTAACTAAACACAGTGTTCTACACAGAAGATTGCAACACAGTATGTCTCAATACAGTAGTGCGCTGTTCTCTCATTGGACCCAAGTTCGAATAAAAGTTAAGGGAAGTGTTTATTTTTTGAGATTATTTCAAATGCTATATAAAAATACGTTTGATCACAATCAGTCCCGGATTACCCAGGAGGCAGCGTAGGCAACTGCCTATGGGCCCCGCGACTTTTAGGGGCCCCTTGAGACCGTGACAAAAGAATTTATTTTGGAATGGACCGAACGGTCACTACCTAACATAGATCGTTAAGTTTAGTTTTTTTAAGTTTCATATTATATCTTTCTGGATAAATAATTAAAAACATAAATATACAGACTTCATTGATTTTTTTCTTAAATTCTTAATCTAATAATTATAATGTCGTATTGGCATTACGTACACTTACATAAACCTATAAAAGAACATTAACCCATTTGGTGTCTTTCAAGCCTTAGCATATAGGATAATTTAAACGAGTGAAATCGACTGGACACTGGCGTTCTAGTAGGCACAAGGCCGACTAGTGGCCCCAAATGTTTCACTGTCTATTGATCTTCAAGGGACTAATCCGGCACTGATCACAACATGAAAAAAAAACCTTTTAAAACGTCGTTGTAAAGACTGGCGTTTCGTTCGAAAAGTATTACCACAGCTACCATTTACGTTATGAACAACATAAAGGGGATGGTATACTCACCGTCCATAGCATGTGACGGACTGGAAGAGTGAACACTACAATTGTTAAAGTACTCACCAAAGAAATGGTTACACAAGATTACATGGTGCTGAACAGCAGACACAACGGATATGACCGTTGTTTGGATAAACACGTCATCTGCTGAAGCTATGCACTAGCAAAGAAACGCAAGCTACAGACACAGAAAGAACTTTGTTTTCAGGAACATTGCAAGAGGATTTGGGAGAAATCGGCAGCATAAAACTCTATTTTTTTCTAATTCCGAAACACACAGTGCGCAATCAAACAATTTTATGCTAAATTGTGTTTTTTATGCTCATGTAATACTGTAAGTATTCCGGGTACTTTAAAGTATACTACAATGTACCTCGTTAACGGAAAATATTCTTAAAGCCACTCGGTCGCACTCCGGGGTACTTTATAGTATTTTACCGTATCCGGGTTCTTTGTAGTATACTTTTGGGTATTTTTATGTAGTACCCGAAACGACAATGACCTTCGATCTTGACGCATGTGCCGCTGTGTTTCCATAAAGTTAAACTTACATGCAAAACGATTACACATAGGCTCTGATATGGTGACTCAAACGTCGATAACATTTGTTGCTTTAAGATCCTACTGGCACGCTGGTACTATACATTCAGAAAGAGAAATACAGTGTATGAAGTCCCATCGAAAGTAGGGTTCATGAATCTCTCGTTTCCAAGCATATTGGCAGCACGTTATAGTACTGAAGTGTACTACCGGTATTTATTATACCAGGTAACAGACAGACTGATTTTTTACTTTCGGAAATCATCAGTTGAAAGGGAATCATCGCACACAAATGATAGTTTCAAGAAAATCGCGTTGTGACCTTCTATTTCAGCACCATGCGATGTTATGGAGATAAACAACAAAACGAATATGCAAATGCAAGCCAATATTACCGATAGAGGGCTGCACGCATGCTTATGTGGGAGATTAACCAGCCTGGGAAGGAAACAATCGTAATACAAAACAAGAAAAACTAATGACAACAATGAAAGAGCAAGAAAAAAAACGTCAATTGTTTTAGGAATCCTGAACTCAGACGCATTATCAGGAGGAATATGTTGCCATCCGCTGGTCCTTTATTTAACGCCAGTGACAAACTGCCTTAACAAATCAGGACCGTAATAAAAACACACCATTTAAAAAAAAAGTCAATTTCTGCTTTATTACTCAATCCAGATTAATGGTGTGATTTTCATCGTGTATGCATGTTTGTGGATGCGTGCATATTTAAACGTTGTATAAACTCTGTGTAGACAGCCAAAGTAAGATAAGTAAGAGATTGTCACTGACTAATTTGAACATAATAATATCAAGAACATTCAACAGGTGTGTGGCATTTGTGAATGAAAGCTTATGCTTATGATACAATGTGTCTTGTTCTGAGAAAACTGGGCATAATGCATGTGCGTAAAGTGTCGTCCCAGATTAGCCTGTGCAGTCCGCACAGGCTAATTAGGGACGACACTTTCCGCTTTTATGGTATTTTTAGTTTCAAGGAAGTCCCTCCTTACCGATAATCAAGTTTAGGCGGAAAGTGTCGTCCTTGATTAGCCTGTGCGGACTGCACAGGCTAATCTGGGACGACACTTTACGCACATGCATTATGCCCAGTTTTATCAGAACAAGACACCAAAACATCCAACAGAGTAGAAGCGACAGCTTCAGGGTAGGAGGGTAGAAGAGGGGAAAAAAAGAAACATAATATGGCGATTTACGTCAGTGAATTTTTTTTCTCATTTAAGTGTAAAATATAATAACAAACCACCTTAAATTTGGACACAAAACACTATGCACACATTAATTAAGTTCATGTTATTTTATTAGCGAATGAAAGATAATTATTGATTTTTCAATTCCGGTTAAGAAATTAAAAATGACAACGCTTTTTGGTGCCATGTTTTGAAAACGCATTCATTTTGACAAGAGTTTATTAAGATTGCTAGGCCAGATGGAATCATGGCAGAAGCTATGAAAGCAGACATAGAGACATCGGTTAAGATGTTCTACCCTTTATTAAGAAAGATCTGGGAAGATGTGGAAATGCCAGAAGACTGGAAGGAATAATATATTGTCAAAATACAGAAAAAGGAGATCTTAGTAATTGCGCCAACTATTGAGGAATAACTCTACTTTCAGTACCAGGTAAGGTATTCAACAGGATCATTTTGGATAGGATGAAGGATGCAGTGGACCCTCAACTAAGAGATGACCAGGCAGGCTATAGAAGAAACCGCTCATGCATATAGATAGGACTGAGCATACACACAGGTAAGACCAAGATTCTAAAAATCAACACTACCAACAACAGCCCGATTACACTAGGAGTAAAGGAGCAAGAGGAGGTTGAAGCTTTCACATACCTGGGTAGCATTGTGAATAATAATGGTGGCACAGATGCGGATGTCAAAGCAATGATCGGCAAGGCAAGAGCAGTCTTCCTCCAACTCAGAAATATCTGGAACGCCAAAGCAATATCAACACACACTAAACTTAGGATCTTTAATTCAAATGTTAAATCAGTTTTATTATATGGATCGGAAACATGGAGGACAACATAAACCACCACACGAAAGGTCCAAACCTTCATTAACAACTGCCTCAGACGAATTCGTAGGCCAGAAACCCACAGTAGTGAGGACCTGTGGCAACAAACCAAGCAGGGATCTATAGACATACAAATAAAAAAGACGATGGGGCTGGATAGGCCATACACTCCGGAAACCAGCAACCAGTATTATCAGGCAGGCCAAAAGTTGGAACCCACAGGGCAAGAGGAAGAGAGGAAGGCCCAATAATTCTTGGAGGCGGGACCATATTGAAGACATTGGGATACTAGGCATCAACAAGGGAGAAATTGAAAAGAGGGCACAGGACTGGAGACGTTGGAGAGCAGTTGTTGGCGGCCTATGCCCAGATAGGCCTAACGCAACGTATAGAGAATGGTCAGCAAGTTTTAAACCTATAATTTCATTATAGTATGCATGTTTATGCATTCATATTGAAATAGACGAGTTTCATTGATTAATTATTGTATTGTAAATAGAAAAATATTGGTATACTCCTTCTTTGTGTAAAAATAATGTATTAAAGGGGCCTTTTCATAGATATTGGCATGTATCGAAGTTTGTCATTAAATGCTTTATATTGATAAATTTAAACATAATAACTAAAACGCTCCCGTAAAAAACAAGAATACAATTTAAAAAAAAATAACCCTCAATAGGCTCGAACCACTGACCCCTGGGGTCCTGGAATAAAAGTCTACCGCCTACACAACTCGACCATCCGTGCTAATAAAATCATGGATGTATTTTACACTTTATATAAGCAATCCCTCGTAGTTTCACAGAATATTACAACAACAACAGAACTTTCAAAATTATTCAATCGTTTCACGTTGCAACGTTTTATAATTTTTAGGTTTTTAAATCGTCAAAAGATGCATAAAATGGATATTTTAGAGCATGGTAAATGTTCAGTATTACTGTTTCCTCACAAAAATCATAACTAAAACGAAAATTTGCGAACCTGAAACAACTTTTTGTTAATTGTGTTAATTTACCAAGACGTGAAAAGGCCCCTTTAATTAAAAAAAGATAAGTGATGATAATGACATTTGCATGCGTCTCTTCGGACAAATCACGTGTCTACCGTTGGGATATACATGTATTGTTATGATAAATATAAAAAATCTGAGAGCAGTAATTGTGTGTTCCTGAATAATACACGTAGAAGAGCGCAAACACCAACGCTTTGAGAACAATGAGACCGATTTTTGTTTAAAAAGAAAGCTGCAAGTTTATTTTATTTTAAATCTAGACTAAATCAATATTTACATGAGAAAAAAATACAACATTGACTTATTTTATTCTCTGGTTTCCGCCCCGTTTATTGTCATGTCTTTAAAAATACGAACGCTTCGTTCAAGGAAATGCGACTGCGGTAAGTTCAACCGGTAGTTTTCGAAGCCATATAATATTACAGTTTGACGAAGTCTCAAATCGTTTACTTAACAAAGGCTAATTGTTCACTCATGTTTTGCCGTTAAGGCGTGCAACAAAAACGCGCATTTTATGCCTACTTGGTTCAAAATCTTTTAACAATTAACCACGTTTTACTTGTACTATATCGCACGTATAGTGATGGATATGTTTTTGCACTATGTTGTTTTTGGTGTTACGTGGTTACACCAGAATAACTTGTAGATTATGTTCAACAACAACCATACATACGTGCAGTGACGAGTTCACGTAGGAGGGTTTTTAAATCTGAATTGAATGTATGTAGTCCGTCATAAATCAGAGGCATTTCCCCTTAAGCAAGTAAACGGCTATTAAGATGACGTTTAACGTACAAAAGTGGTCCATCTGGTATGCCGTGGTTGTGGATGAATAAGCATTCATTCTAGTCTGTCATGAACACTGCACTGTTAGCATTAAAACATGAACTAATTAAGACGGTTTCCCAATCAGAACAGCTTGGTTTTTATTTTTTAGTGTACTGTTGATTTTATTGCTTTTAAAATTATATATTGACGACAAATGGTACAGACAGAATACAATCATCATACAACACACTTATAATAACCGATATTTCAAAATTAGAACCGCGCAATATACAATATACTTTGATAATGTTTTCCGGTGCTTCAGTGCGTGATTGTTATGTTGCAGGTTATTGGCGAATTTCACGGGCCATGTTATGTGGTCGTTCTAGTACACTGTAAACAATACATTGAAACTTGCACATATTGTTCCGCATTACAGACACTTGTGTGAAACTCGACCGAGCTAGTCATTAAATATTATGAATGTTTCTTTTATGAGCAATTCATATATATTTGTACTATAAAAGGGGCCTTTTCACGTTTCGGTAAATTGACAAATAAAAAAAGTTGTTTCAGATTCGCAAATTTTCGTTTAAGTTAGGATATTTGTGAGGAAATAGTAATACTGAACATTAATCATGCTCTAAAATATCCATTATATGCATTTTTTTGACGATTTGAAAACCTGAAAATTATAAAGCGTTGCGACGCGAAACGATTGAATATTTTGGAAAGTTCTGCTGCTGTCGTTATATTTTATTAAACTACGAGGATTGCTTTTATAAAGTAAACAATACATCGCCTCACAGAATGGGCACGAACGGTCGAGTGGTCAAAGCGGAAGATTTTTTACTCCAGGACTCCAGGGGTCAGTGGTTCAAGCCCAATTGAGTATTTTTTCTTCTCTTTTTAAATTGTATTCTTGTGTATTTTTACTGGAGATTTTTATGTCCAACGTTTTAATTTATCAATATAAAGCATTTAATGACCAACTTCAATACATTACAAAATCTGTGAAAAGGCCCCTTTAAGGAATGTCACCGAGAAAAAGGAGAAAGTTATCTGCTATCTGTTATGTCTGTCGGTTATTCTTTGCATTGTTTTGTTCATTATATAAGTGCCTAAGGTATCTAAATAATTCGTACCCGTGTATGTCTCTACTGTACTATATTTGAATGGTAAACATGGTTCGGAGTGTACAAGAATCTGTTGACAATCGGTTCTTAAGGCTGCCAATCAGGAATTCTAATGTATACGTGGATTAAATGTTTAAATTTGATTCTTCAAAACACCAAACTTTGATTGTCATTTTTCAGGTTGTTATTTTTAAAATTGATTTTGAAGACACCAACATTGATTTTCATGAAAATAGGGTACTCTTTCATTAATGATTTTTCTTGTTAAATAATTCTCGTAGTTTAAAATTTAAAGAAAATGCATGTACTAACACCCCGAATAAGATTAAAATGGTTTTCTATAATTATAACAGCAAGAAAAGATCCTTGTCGGGGATCGAACCCGTGACCTTTAGGAGCGAAAGTTAACGTGCTACCTCTGCATCGCTCAAGGCTTGTGAACATATACGATACATACGTGTTACAGTAACACGTACATGAAAAAAAATTCCATATTTTTATTGATAATCATACGTAAACTTACTGATATTCTAAATAATTTTTGGTCTGGCACGTTAGAGTCCCTCTATGAATTTTGTGATGCAAACGTTCATTTTTGAATCTATGACATTTTAAAAACTGTTTGCCAAACTTTGAGGAAAAAAAACAACATGGACCATATTAGAACAGAAACACCGTTTGTATGTATATGTAAACTAGTATACCAGGAAAAACCACGAAATGTCATCGTATGTGTAAAAGTATGTTTTATGTTCGTAGGTTTGGCATATATGTATACACAGACACAACTTTGTCTATCATATTGTGAGTTCGCAGTGATATTTACGAATCATAAACTCGAAAATGAAATCAGTATTCAACACTCTATTTTAAAGCAAAATTTATTTTGTTTACTTTTTTTATGTTTTTAATACTTTTAATTCAGTTGTAAATACTACTTTCTATAGCAAAAATATTCAGCATGTGGTCAATACTACTTTCTATAGCAAAAATATTCAGCATGTGGTCAATACTACTTTCTATATCAAAAATATTCAGCATGTGGTCAATACTACTTTCTATAGCAAAAATATTCAGCATGTGGTCAATACTACTTTCTATAGCAAAAATATTCAGCATGTGGTCTATACTACTTTCTATAGCAAATATATTCAGCATGTGGTGTGATTTACAGTTGAAGATTTAGCCCAAGGTAAAGATTTAATTCCACTGAAACGATTCGAACGCACTTTATTTGCGAATGTCCGTTTCTCAATGGTAACCACTTTCTATCATGGTTTATAAAGCTCGTGTGCACTGATAGTTATTGATACACACACGAATGTAAAACCCTTTTATCGATGAAATCTATTTAAGGCAACAACGATTTACCTAGGACGCTTGGTGTTACTTTATAGAACATGAAATATGGCAAACCTTGTGGGTCAAACTTCTACATATGCACGCCCGTTTATTTCACTTGTAGTTGTTGCCATGACAATGCAACCACACATTCAATGTTAATGGCTGCAGCCATAACCGTTACGGTAGTTTCTATAGTTGTAGTCATATAAGCTCTTGAAAATCGGCGTGCATGTGCCCGTTTGTTAACTTTTTATTAAAAACGATCTGTTCTTACTTTGTCTTAAGTGCATTCAGAACGTTCCGGGGAATAGGAAGATATACGTAGCTTCCATGTGCTTTATCGCATCGGTATAATAGTAAGGTAGAACGTTATGTTGGTATTGATAGAGCAGAAAAGGCCCCGAACAAGTCATATCTTGCTGTTCTGGAAGGTGCTTACCCTAAGGATCTAAATGAAACATTGATTACATTAGAATTGATTAAAAATAACACATTTTTCTGTCTTACTTGGCATAAACTTTAACATGGTTATATTTTGTAAATAGTTTACTTGTTTAGCAACTGGGCTCAGAATGAATCAGTTTTAATATTACCTTTCTTAATAATACTGCGACGTGTTTGAATTGACACTTTGTTAAAGCCTATTTTTATATCTAGGACTTCGTTGTTTGAAGAACCTGTCTATTGCGAATAATGTTTATGTTGTTAACGGCACTAACCATGTTTAGGCGTGGTCATACGTTCTGTAGCTTATTCTCATCTAACTCGACATGCAGCGTTATGAGGTTTAGAATAGATGTTATGAGTTAACTTATTTGATATTACAATTTATTTTTATGTAGTGCTACTTTGTATATTACAATCATTTCAATTAGGTAATTCGTGTTTAACCCATTTATGCCTAGCGTCTAGAAAAAAGGCCAGGTAATTCGTGTTTAACCCATTTATGCCTAGCGTCTAGAAAAAGGCCTTGGCAAACAGCGTAGACCCTGATGAGACGCCGCATGATGCGGCGTCTCATCAGGGTCTTCGCTGTTTGCTTACAGGAATTTCTGTAAGAAATATTCTAAATATAGAAATAAATATACTAGACATCCCTAATTTTGGAAATAAATTGATCCAATTTAGAAGGATGGGAGTGTCCACTAGGCATTAATGAGTTAAAACTAACCACAGTTTCAACTTTTATTTTTTGTTGCATTAAAAGCATATCGTCTATTTTATTAGCAAACTACCGTATGCGTAATGTCAATCTATTATCTAATCAGACTTAATTCTTAAATGCAAATACAATACGTTCTGCACGTGGATATTGCTTGCGGAACTAACTTTAAATGTTAACTCTGACTGAAAGTGGGTCAGCGATTAGCAGGTTGTTGTTTTTGTTCAATTTATTTACGGTTCATGTTACCAGATATCAGGAAGTTATTTTATTTGAATGATCATAATTTGTCAGCCTTTGATTTTTGTCAGCTTTTGTTTAAACCATTTTATCTAGAATATGGATTCTTCTTTCATGCACGATACATAGTCCAGTCGATTTATGCAGATTTTTACCAGAATTGTTCACTCGGTGATAAAAGCATGAAAATTTGCAGAATACTAGCTAAGATCATACTGATCAAAATCAGATATGGACCCATTCTCAAATATTTGCATAAAGGGGTATGGCGGCCATTTTAAAATGGCGGCCGTCAAATTTCCAAAAAATGCATTTAAAAATTCATCAACATTTTATTAGTGTATCGACTGACCTGAAATCTTGTATTTACCATGCAAATGACCTTATCAATGTTATCAAATAACAAAATAAAAAATAAATATGATCAAATTAAAATTCGGCCATCTTGAAATATGAAATTTTAGCCACATTTGTCAAATCGATGAAAACTATTATTATATAATATTAAACTGTCTTGAATATTTTTACGATACATTTGAAACATACACTGCAAACATAATAACAATAGTAAGTAATTAGTATAATTTGAATATTTTTTAAAACAAATTAAGGTTATTAAGAGTTCTTTATCCGTAAACAACACAGATCACGTGTGCATGATCAAATAAACATTTATTGTCAAGTCCAAAGAACAAGTAAATGTATTCATTCCCTACCACATTGCCCTCCACATTTTTATAGAGCTGTGCAGCTCAAAGCTGCTTTAACACACTTGCAACGTCCACGGCAGCCATTTTCACTTTTGCATCCACATCTGATGAGTTCAGCACAAGACTCGGAAGCTTGCTGTAATGTTGTCCAGAAAGGTTCCCATATTCCATCTTTGTTGCGCTTCCAACTCCAGGAACAAGGTGGTTGGGGCTCTTGTTGGTTGCTAAGTGACTGTCCCCAGCAAAATCCTGCCTGGTTAGCCGCTCTCTTGATGTGTTTGTGTAACGCAGCAGAGCTTGGTGGGATATTATCGATTGCACGCCCTTTTCGAGTAAAAAGATCTTTTCTTGCCTCATCTACGCTCCTCACTGCTCCTGTCATACAACATCACAACAAAACATTCAATGTTTGAAGTATATTCATTGATTATATCGATATCTGGCTTATCACTCAATGTTTCGAAATCTGTTGTTACTTCATCAAAGACAGACCATGTTTTTCATGCAGTCTTCTTTCCACGATTAGAAAAGTATGACACTTGGTCACAGCCGCTAAAGGCATGGAAGCAAAGAAATGCACGGGACTTGGAAGGTCCCAAATTGCCAGCGATTTCATGAACTGGTATGTATCTTAGATTTTTACCGACTCCAAATGCTATCCACAAGTTAAGTATGTTCAGTTTATGCACAATCGATATTGCAATGACAACAATACCAATATCTACGGTTCTGATCATTATTTGACGCATATCAGTTTGTACTGCATCCTTAACATGTAACATAATGCGCCTGTCTGTCTCTTCATGGTTACACGGTGATATTTGACGTGTATCCTTGCTTGGGGAATTGCATACAACTTCCATTCTGAGTGTCGATACCACAATCTTGTCACCGTTTGCTTTAAATGTCGATAATTGTTCTGCTAGATAGGTAAATAACTCCGTCTTATTGTCATTTATGCGAAGATAGGATTCCCAGTTTCCTGGAATGGCTGAATATGCCTGAACACGTCTTCTTATTCCTTTTCCACGCTTGTCACGAGTTGAAGCTTTCAAACTGTCTTCGCGATATTCAATCCATACAACATCACCTCTGCTACACGTCTTCAATTGGTTGTCAATAAAAGGTAGAAAAACGTTTTGGCATAATCTTCGAACGTCTTGCAGAATCTTGGCTTCAGCATATTGACAATAACAGCTCCGTCTAAGATCAAAACTTCTATCTCAGGACATTCAGTTTGTGATGTGATGATCTTCTCTAGAGGCACTAACAAATCTGACTTTGAGCCGAGTCCCAACTGTCCGAATTGTGAAAGAGAAGGTGGATACGCTTGATTCTCGTGACGAAAGAATTCGTCAAGATTACCGTCACGAGCCTGACAAGCGACATAAAATGAGAAAATAACAAACAATTTTGTTTCAGTGAACTAATGTGCTGTTTATCCTTTGTGACAACCTTGGTTTCTTGACGACTGAATAGATGTAATTTGTTTTGTTTTATGGGATCAGAAAGGGGTTTAGTTCGATTGTCCAATCTGTCCCGTATATATTCCTGGTATTGAATCTTCCTAATCTGTTCAATATTTCGTATTGTATTTGCAACCTTCGGATCAGCAATGTCACGCGTGCCAAGGACTAAAAGACCCTTACATTATTCCAAGAATGGATTACCCATTTCCTCAAGAGTATTAGTCATCGCTTGGACTTGTTTAACAAATGAATTCTGTATACTTTCTACTTGCTCATGGTGTTTTATGTCCGGCCCTTTAGTTTTTTCTTGCTTGATACGTTCTTGTGAAATCTCAAACTCATTGACCACTCGAGCCATTTCTGGACCACATGCCATCCATCGTAGAAGTTGAGATGTGTTCTCTGTAAGCCCGATAACTCCATCTTCTCCCTTCACTAATGTGTTGTTTTGCTCATGAGCATGATCAATAGCCATTGCAGAAAATGCGTGATACGTTTTTTGTACAACAAAATGACCCTTCTTGAATTCTGTCGCTATACTTGGTTTCTGTCGCTATACTTGGTGCTACGCTATCCAATGCTACCATATCTCTCACATGAATAGGCAGCCAACGAGCGTAATTTGGATGGTCCAAAGCGAAAAACCAGGGAATTAACATGGTTAAAGATTCTTTATACAGCTCAAAATTTCTTTCTCGTAGAGACCTGACAAAGATAAGAATTATCAGTTTAAACTTCAATGTAAGTGACCAGAATTTGAACAGTGGGCTTTCCATTTCTCTTCTTTCTTTCCATTCCTCAGAACTGAGACTATTGACCTCTATATCATCGACGTTGTCTAAGAATTAAGTATAGGCTTTATGCATCAAAATATGTAATGAGCAAGCAGTTATCTGGTGCGCATGTTGAGTTCTAGTTACATGTGATGACTTCAGGAATGAGTCTGCTGTACCGGCAGATGCAACATTAAACTGACTTAACGCATTCACCCAGCCACTGTCATGTAGCCAATCCCCAATCGTTTCTAAAAGCAGCAATCTCTATGTAAAGACCACCAAACTCACTACATTAAGATTCTCTCCGTATCTCTCAGACCAAATCCATTGAATGTTTTGGCAAGGGCATAAAGTGGCTGATCACATGCCATAACAGGTATTTTTCCTGGATTAAGAAAATTGACACACTCTTTGATAATGATCATTGAGTGCTGAATCATTGCAGCAGACTTTGCCTCTTCCTGAAACAAGGGTAATACGGAACTTATGTCCAAATGAATGGCCTTTACCAAATGACTCTGAGATATATTTGCATGGAAGGCAGACCGTGCCATTGTATCATTGTCTCTATCATCACATTTTTCGATCTACTGGCGTGCATGATTAAGTCACCTGTAAATCAGCAAGATTAAGCACAATTAAGCATACATATATGCATGAATATGTTCAGATAGAAAAATTTAAGTTTGATGCTATATCCAGAATTGCAGTATCAAAACAATGGTAAGTGATACATATATATAAAATGTATGTTTGTATTTCTGTGCGAAATGGCTATTAAGCAAATATGTGAAGTTATATGCGCTGGTGTTATTTTTGCACTACATGCTTTTATATGAATTATAAGCTCTACTCATAAGATATACCTATACCCCTAGTCTTGTGCATCACTGAAATGGTCGGAATGGATCTTCAATGGTCCTTCCAAAAGTGGTACAGCAGCTGGCTCCTTTGGGAGAATGGCAGGTGGTACTATTGAGTATCTTTCTGGTAATGGTTTTATCGTGTTGTTGAAATAGAGAAATCGCTGTTCCACGCAATGATCCTTTAGCTGTAGTGGAGCGTGGATTGTGGTCAATATTATCAACTGCTCCGGCTGTAAAAATATTGCCACGAAGTTTTGCTGGACACACAACATCATCATTTTGAAATCTGTCTCAAATAGAATTTCCCATAGCTGTCGATATATATATCAACCTGTCATACGATATGCTGAGTCCTAAACTGAAAAGTTTATCAACAAGATCCCTTTTCTTGTTTCTGTGTGGATAACCTTTCCTAAGTATATGGCAATGGAGGCTCTCTATCTGAAGAATGGTAAATTGCATTTGCATCTTTTCGACGACGTATTTCACAGTTGAACTGTAATAGCTGAGAAATGATTAGTATTGATTGCGATTCGACAACATTACTAGCATGAGTCTCAATGCTGGGTCCTCCTAGGATCATTCTAACTTATGAAAGTAAAGTTTGTGCAACTGATTCTTGTTGGCAGCGTTCATTGAATGTTCCTGTAAATCGATACTTAGTATTCAGCATATCTCTCCTCACTATCTTTGCTGTTTTTGCTAAGATTATACCTTCATCATCGTAATTACAAGATGTTGCTTGATTGAGAACCTCGCCAACATCTTCTTTAAAGACCAAAAGAACATCTCTCCCTTGCATATGGGCTTGAAAATCTGGTAAGGCAGCCAATATCCTATTTTTCAAACGTGTTGCATTCACACGACCTTCAACAGATACGCCTAATTGTTCAAGACGCTCGGTATATAGTTTTTGCAAGTCTATCAGCTTGAATACCGGGACGGAATCAGTTTCAGATCGTGATGCATCAATATAGTCTACCAATTCGGAAAGAACGAGTCCTTGAACGACCGATTCCTGACGTTCCTCCTCCGTTTTTGGAACTTGTTTTCGTGTCCTGTCATAAAGATTTATCAAGCAGGTGGTATGATATTTCGCCTCCTGTGATATTAGATCACCAGCACTTAGTTTAGCTAAAAGAACTGTATCTTGTAGTTCTAGTGCACATTCCCGTACTCGTCTGTCTATCATGCATGTTGATGCCGCATGAAGGTCTCCAGACCCATCACCACACAAAAGCATCCGGGTATCATTGTATCTGTTGAATAACCACAACTGCGTCTGGTTAGTTTACTTGCATGTCCATATTGTGAATCTCCAACAACATCAGATGTTGGTTTCTTTTTTTCCTGACGTGATATCTTAAGATCAGAATTTTTGTTTTTGCACGTTTTATGCCACTTTGCCATGTGTATTTGAAGTTTGATGCAATGCCATTTCCTTCATCCAGTTGCTGTAAGTTGTACAAGGAACCAGTTTATTGCTATACATCTTTGTATAATAGTTTCAAATGAATAGTAACCAGCTCCAATATCTACATCAGTTCTTTTTGTATCAGCAGGACATTGTAATTCCTCATGTGTTCTCTCTTGACAAATCAAACATTCTTTCCAATCAAATGGCTCAGTGGGTTTTTCGGTAGGTATCTACATAAACATCTACAAGTTTAATTCTTTTTGCCATAATGTCTTTACAAGTCACATGTTTTTTAAATGCAAGAAACTACTTGGGCAAACCTGCAATTAAAAAAATGGCATAAACACCTTTTATTTACCGATTTTCGGGTTAACAATTCGAAACTTTTTTTCTATAATATTTGTACCCGCGTTTTATTAAACAATTCGCCTTTTCAGTGTACACAATCCGATTAAAAAAAAAATATTATCACCACCCACCATTTGCAATAAAATCATCAAAAAATGTATGCAATTCTATCCAAATAAAAATATTTACCATGTGACAATATTATCCAAAATTGGCCATATGCATCCTGTATCATTTGTCAAACTGATCTGTGAATTTTGTTGACATCGTTTTCGTTTAAATGTCATTGGAAACTGGGGGTGTTGTTATTCTCTATTGACGTGGCTTACGTCATTCAGATAGACCAGTATTGTTCTGTTTAAAGTCTCCCAGTTACACGGTGCCTATACCACGTGACTTTTTAAGATCGGTGTGGGGAGTAAAATATCAACAAAAGCGCGACGAAGGTAAGATTTTTAAGGATAACTTTTTTAATATGTCATCATTTTCAATGGGATAAAGTGGAGAGCCCGCTCATTCATGAGAGTTTTCTATAGGTATCATGATTTTATAAAACAAATAAGTATTTTTTCAGTAAAGTGCAACCGCGCGTTTGAACGGTTAGAAAAGGGTAGGATCAGTGTGGGGACATTATTTTTTTTTACACAAAAACATCACCTCTGGTGAAATTAAGAAATAAATTTTATGGGCGGAGCTTACACTATATCATTTTGCATCCATTTTCAGGTTTCTGTTATTTATTTACGAAACAAAATTCAAGAAAACTATTCTTACAGTAATATGATCTGTGTGGTATACGTTTTTCAACGGATCTGTGTGGTATACTGTTTTTAAGTTTTTCAGTTCTATTTAGTTGTTTAAAAAAATGCTTGTTAACAATGTATTTGAAACGGGATTTTTAAATGCGCTAGCATGTAAAACACAAAATGGCTTTACACTACGCTTGCACCGCTTGTTGAACTAATACATAATTATGATTTACAGGCATTCTGTACAATCCCCATTATAATATTAAAATCTTACGCTGGAGCTTCTTAAATCGATGACAAGTCCATGCTTACCTTAAATAAGTGTACACTTTATGTTATTTTATCAAATTCCATTTTTATTTTAGCGCCAAACACTACTGTCAGGTGAAGTAATGTATCGTATATTATTTTTGATATTATATTTGCTTAAGGTATGGCTCAATGCTCCGAATGCGGAAAAATGTCGAAGACCAGAGCTGGATTATTGCGCCACATTAGGGGACACGCTAACTCTGGAAACTATAACTGCTGTGGGAAAGCATTTCAGGTAAGATTAAATACCTTAAAAATAGTTACATTTTTATACAGTTATGCTAACCAGATGAACGGATTTTCTTGAAACAACACAAATATACAATATATCTCATCTCTCAGGTTATCATATATTTTGAAATAACTCAATAATCGTCAAATCGTTTGTAATTTAAAACTAACGAACGCGTGTCCTCAGATACTAACATTTTGTAAATAGCGTGTTTACGCATTGAAATGCCACGTGAATAAAATATGTTTTTTTCTCAGGATGCCTACAATCTTAGAAGGCTTCAACGAACAAAGGACCCCAATGTCACGTGTGTGTACAGTGCGGCAGGAGCTTTGCGGACAAGTACCTACTCGTGGCTAGAGAGAAAAGTGCAAAAAAGAGGGATTGGTGAAATGTTACCAGTGTGGGTTGGCAGTTAGGAGTGAGAATGACCTCAGAGAGCACGTCAATACCCACATGCATGACAAGTGTTACAGTAGTGAGGAGTGTTTCAAAACGTACAAACGCAAAACAAACCTTTCTCGATACGTGAGGACTTCACATAAATCCGTGAATACTGATTAAAAATCATAATGGTTTACAGTTTGTCTGTGTAACTTCATTATCGTTTTACGTTATTTTATTCGTTGTTTTACTTTTACTTTTACTTTTACTAAAGTTATCCGAATTTGATTAATTTTTAGGTTTCGTTTAGTTCGTTTGTGTGTTTGAAATCATTCTCAAATAATTGTGCAATAATTTGGATTTACGTTATTCATTAATATATCGCATCTGTGATTTGTATTATCGAATCTGTGATTCTTTTTTAATTATAACTTGATTAAAGTTTTGCGATGTTTTTTCGTTGGTTTCAATTTTAAATACCGCTGTCACGAGCTAGTTCGATAATCATAAGCAGCAAGGGTTTCTAATACTAGGGTTTTACACGATTGCTTCACATAATTAACTGCCTGCTTATAATTACTCTAGGCCGTGGTAATTGACAGTAAACAATGTATGCAATGTGGTTGTGTATACAATACAATACTCCTTAATTCGAAATACGTCTTGACATTCTTCAGAGCTGCATCCATCCACAACACAGAATCGTACATATATAATCATATAATATAATATTTATTCATTTACTTTTTATATTCTCTTCAAAATAATTAATGCTAAAGATAAGCATACACTTGTTACACTGAATACAACGACATAATTTATAACATGACATTATCACCAACACATGGCGAATGATTGTCAATATCTATACTATGTAATAAACTAATGCAACAATATGAATTCCATATATGAAATAAAACACACAAAAACACACATATATATATATGTTTCTACTATGACCAGTATTTTGTTTTTAATAAACATACCGTTTACCTTAAACTTTAAATAACAACAAAATGACAAGCCAATAGGTCTGGTGGATTCTGTTTTATCAGTTTGCATTCCAAATTTGATTTTAAAACATACGTATTACTCAGGAAAGAACATGCCTTTGCTTTTTGTCAACCTGTGTAATATTTGACACAATTTCTATTACAGAATTTGTGTCAGAATTAAAATGTCCATTGTGTTCGTCTATCCGCATTTTTATTGTTTGCAACAGTTTGCTATCGTTTCGTCTCGCCCGCTCCCACCTTACTCCTAGTGTCCCCTTCTGTATAGCATTCCTGTCTCGTGAAACTGTTTCCTCTATTTTTTCTTCCCTTAACCCTTGTCCGCTCACTAGTGCCAAATAGGTGATTACTGAAATGAATGAATTTATAAATAATAATAATAGATCTACTACTACTACTAGTAGTAGTAATAGTTGTAGTAGTAGTAGTAGCAGTAGTAGTAGTAGTAGTAGTAGTAGTAGTAGTAGTAGTAGTAGTAGTAGTAGTAGTAGTAGTAGTAGCAGTATTAGTAGTAGTAGTAGCAGAAATAGTAGTAATAGTAGTAGTAGTAGTAGTAGTAGTAGTAGTAGTAGTAGTAGTAATTGTTGTATTGAAATAATTGAAATTAATAAAAATATATATATATTGTCGTTATTATCTCAATTTATCCGTAAATTGTAGAAACACGGATACCACACAGATCCTTCTAAACACGTATACCACACAGATCATATTACTGTTAGAATATTTTTCTTGATTTTTTTTTCATAAATATATGAAAGAAACCTGAAAAAAGAATGCAAAATGATATAGTGTAAGCTCCGCCCATAAAGTTTATTGCTTTATTTCACGAGAGGTGATGTTTCTGTGTCATAATAAAATAATGTCCCCACACTGATCCTACCTTTTTCTAACCGTTCAAACGCGCGGTTGCACTTTACTGAAAAAATATTCATTTGTTTTACAAAATCATGATACCTATAGAAAACTCTCATGAATGAGCGGGCTCTCCACTTTATCCCATTGAAAATGATGACATATTAAAAAAGTTTTCCTTAAAAATCTTACCTTTGTCGTGCTTTTGTTGACATTTAACTCCCCACACAGATCTTAAAAAGTCACGTGGTATAGGCACCGTGAGTTATATACACAAGCATGTGCTGGAATGACAGAGGTTGCGAAAGTAATTGCTAAGCGCGTCGCGTGAATTACTGCAGGACATTTTAGTCTGGCATCCAGAATAGAGATGTGCATGTATTGAGTTAAAAAATAATTTACATAGATAATGTATCAGGATATACATGTACATTTAAAGTAATATATAAGCGTTTGTAATTTTAATTAAAAAAAAGATTACCTTCTATTAATACAAAAATAATTTAAAAAATGCATTTTTTTTGGCAATTTCCAAATTTTCAAAATTGCTGCTTTTTAAGATGGCCGTCGTATTTTTGCCAATAGAAGAAGATTATTGATTGGGGATATTATTAGCGATTTGTATTCCAACTTTTATTGAAATAGATGAAAAAATAAAATTGTTATGATTTTTTGAAGAATTTTAATGTACAAATCATGGCCGTCATTTTAAAATGGCTGCCAAAGTCCGCCATTTAGATTTTTAAGATGGGTCCATATCCAAAATTAATTGTTATAACCTTAACTCCATTTCTGCAAAGTTTAATGCTTTTATCATTTTGTGAACAATTTTCACACAAAACGACTGGACTAACAGTTACACAGGACATTTGCTAGAATTTTATGAAAATCGCAGGCACTACCGAACTTAACAAAACAATTGCTTTGTTTAACCTGCGATAAAACTATTACACTAATACATGTACATCAATAACACATGAAAAACGACTACACACGGGTCTGTAAAGTGCCATAAGACACAAGTTCATGTTTTTATTTATGTCGTTCCCAAGATTTAGTAACACATTCGCGTGACATCATAAGACGTTAGAACGAGTCAGCTAACTCGTTTGAACGAGTGAGTAAACCTTAGAAACGAGTTAGCAAGTCGTGGGAACGACTTATAGAGTTGTGGTAACCACATAGATGGTTCCCGCGTGTGAAATATTTAGTATTTTGCGTGAAACAGATAAATAATTCGCGATGACAACATAATAAACCGATCAGATGTTTTTAAATTTAAAAAGCGCCATAATAAAACATGCGTTGAACAACATGTACTTTGATTTCTTGTCCATGTCGTACATTGCATTGAAATATTCTAAACCGTTCATGTGAATTAAAACAGAAGAAAAAACAAAGTCGGATCTAGCGATATACTACAAAATTTAAGAAGATGCATGAAACTAAATTACGAGATCGTTAATAAAATAAATTGATCGTTTTAATTAAAGCTAGCATTATGTGTTAAGTTTCGAAATAATTAGGCGTTTACCGTTCCGCGTATGCAATGTAGAATTAAGTATTTGTCCCAAATCGGTTTTAAAATGAATCGTATCGAAAGAACATTTGCAATATCAAACATTATCTTCATAATTAAAGTATTCGAATATAGATGTTTTAAGTACTAAAGAAGTTAATAAAATTGAAATAATCTTTTGACTTTTATACAGCTCTCTTCCTCCGCGCAGAGATTTAACTGGTTCGGAGCATAGTCCTTATCAAATCATCTAAGTCACAACAAACCACCTCATGATGATGATCTATTCACATTTTATTTTTACCAGTTATGGGTTATATTATTATCTATTCTCTTTTTGACTACAAACCGTATATAAAAGCCAAATTTTGTTGGATAATTATTTGCGTACTTTAATTAAGAACGTGTAAAGGGGCCTTTTCACAGAGTTTGGTGTGTATTAAAGTTTGTCATTAAATGCTAAATATTGATAAATGTAAACATTGGACCTAAAAATCTCCTGTAAAAATAACAAGAAGAATACAATTAAAAAACGAAAAAAGTAACCCACAACTTGGCTCGAACCACTGACCCCTGGAGTAAAATGTCTTCCGCTTAGACCACTCGGCCATCCGTGCTCATATTATGAAGGCATGTATTTTTTACTTTATGAAAGCAATTCTCGTAGTTTCACAAAATATAGCGACAGCAACAGAACTTTCCAAATTTTTCAGTCGTTTCGCGTTGCGACGCTTAATAATTTTCAGGTTTTAAAATCGTCAAAAGATGCATGTAATGGCTTTTTTAGAGCATGGTAAATGTTCAGTATTACTGTTTCCTCACAAATATCATAACTAACGCGAAAATGTGCGTATCTGAAACAACTTTTTTTTTATTTTGTCAATTTACCAAAACGTGAAAAGGCCAATAATGCCGAGCTTTCTGATTAGCTTCATCCACAGCCAATCAACAGTGGTACCATAATGTCGTACTTAATAGCTAGGGATGCACATTATATGTGGATATGGAGGGTGATTTTTGCCCTGCTTAAACGAATTATCATACGAATGTCTTTGAATTGTAGTTATATATATTTATTACATAATGTTACAGATGCGGTGCTGATTGTTCCTTGACGAACAACGATGGGCTCACAGCCGAGGCAGTACTCCTCAAAGAGAAGCCGTCAGGATGGGAGGAGAACTTGCATTGGTTTAACAAATTTAAACCAGGTAATTCCATAAATCTGCTTTGTCCAACGTATCACGCACAGTATGAGCATTTTTTAATAACATTAAACAAGATATTATGAAATAAGAACGTATCGTATGGACATTTGTTAAACACATTTAATCCCGATATTGAATATATTTTGTCTGAATTACGAACATAAAGGATGGTATTGGTAAAACAAATCTAATCCATATACTGAAGACACCGTGTCCGAAATATGAACGTAAAGTATGGGCATTTGTTTAACAAATTCAATCCAGATAATGAAGACACTGTGTCGAAAAGTATGTGCACATCTTCAATAAATAATAATAGAGACACTGTGCCCGACAGAAACATAAACGTATTGGGCATGGCTAAACAAATATATGCAAATAATAAAGACAGATTGTCCGAAATAAGAACTTAAAGTATGGGCATTGGTTTAACAAATTCAATCCAAATAATAAAGGCATTTGTTTCGAAATAATTTCAAGTATGTGCATTGGTTGTACATTTTTTTCCTGGATAATAAAGGAACTGTGTCCGAAATTAGAACGTAAAGCATAGGGATTGTTTAAACATATTTAAACCATATTTATGTTATAGGGAAAATCTTCGCTAATTAATGTGCGTGATGCCAATGAGTTATTATTTCTTCGGTAGGTCTTTGGTGCGCGCTTAACTGTGAGAACCCCGACAGAAAATTAGTGGAAAGTTTATTGAAGAACTGGTGCCGGGTAACTACGGTGAAAAATGGCAAAGTTACGACAATGAAAATCTTGGTGAGTTGCTGATGGCCGTTAGGTTCTTTTCAATTTTGAATTAAATGAATGTATTATTACAAAAATATACCAGACATAGTTCAGTACAATAATAACGAAATCGGGAAAGCACTGGTCGATCATAATTTATGCTATTGTGACTCGCGTCTTAGACAGGCATTGCTTACCGGTGTAATGTCATAATTGATGTGCACACAGCTGCTATCATTAGCAAGAGGTATTCAATGTTGATTTTCAAATATGAAATTTAGTTTTCATTAACCCATTTATGCCTAGCGTCTAGAAAAAATGCCTTGGCAAACAGCGTAGACCCAGATTAGACGCCGCTTGATGCGGCGTCTCCTCAGGGTCTGCGCTGTTTGCTCAAAGGAATTTCTGTAAGAAATATTCTAAATATAGAAATAACTATACTAGACATCCCTTATTTTAGAAATAAATTGATCCAATTTAGAAGGATGGGAGGGTCCACTAGGCATAAATAAGTTAATCTGAACATGTTTCAGGCGGAGAACGATGTCAAAAAACGTGACTTGCTGCAGTTACTAGAGAAGTATGAGAATACGAATGAGCTGGCACTGGCCACCACTGCCGGCATGGGGTTCATCGTGCGAATGTGGGTGAAACAAGGTACAGTGGGGGTTCGTTAAAATATAAAAGAACAAGCGCGTGTTGTTTTTTTTACTCACCTTTGTGTACAACGCGTTCATAGTCAGCTTTTGTGATGGGACTTTTTGTTATAAACATTTACCTCAAAAATAATCTATAGCAAAATATTATTTTCATTTCCCCTATGCTGTTTGCTGCAATTAAAAAAAGTAAGTACACACACTTTATATAAAATGTATGGGCTCGACTTTCGGATGCCTTTTCGACTTTTCTTGTCGGCCCCAGCGAGTTCGAGCCATCGGGTTTCGACTGTTCAATTGAACAAGTTCAAAATTGGCTCATTAAGTACACAATTATAGGTACATAGGTTAATTTTGAAGAGTACAAGTTATTACTTAACTTGTAACATGCGTAATTTCTGGTAAAAAAGAAGTAGAGCTTGCAACCCTCTTGTGAATTAATACTTGCGATTTTGTTATCAAAAGGTTTTACTCGTAATAATATGTACTTCATTAAAAAATAAACACATTGAAATATTAGAAACAAACATTAAAAACAGCGGCGTATTTTTTATACGAACGTTAATGTTTTATATCTCCAATACGACATGTTCTTTTTCTTCCCATTGCCTATTGTTATTGGTTCACTGGATTCAAATTGTACTCTCTATGAACATGAAATTGATTAAGCAAGACGTATTACGTCTGCATTTATACATTACTACATTATATATGCATTAATAATAGTTAATAAGGTGTACCAAGCGGAATAAAAAATATAAGCACACAATTGTTGTTTTCTCTTCTTGGAACACTATAAAAATACAATCTTTAATGATTATAGATAAGTCATTTTTTAAAGAGTTCAAAAGATCAGAGGTATGAAATACTAACTCTAAATATAGAACTTTTCTATGATATATCATTGATTGAAAAAAACAACCATTCGTAAATATTTAAAGGGTTTGTTTTAGTTGTAGGGGTACCCTTGTTTTCTACAGATGCATATTGCATGACCATGCCGCCGTTGACAATAGTTAAATTGTTGCATGAAGTTATGAAACATACCTTATGGCCGATACAAAAATCCTTCATTGCTTACAAGTATAAATAGAATATATCATTTTATGATTTTCGTTGTTTTATAGAGAAATATCAATGAAATAAAACTGATATTTCAATGTTTCAAACAGTGAAAAATAACATTGAAAATTATCGATATTGTTCACTCTTTTACTGTGAAATGACGTCATTTTTTACGAAATGACGTCATTATACCAGCGACATTCTCCTATTACAATGTAAGTAAACGGTAAAAAAAGGCATAAAATAAAAAGAAAATGTGTTGGATTCGGTGGAATGTCGATTTTAATATCACTCGTGATCATAGAAAAAATATATTTTCTATGATCACTCGTGAAATAAAATCGACATTCCATCGAATCCAAAAAATATCCCCTCTGAATATCATATGTAAACGAAAGCAATCTTGCCCGAAAAGTTCATATGGCTCACCTAAGCCATGATAATCAAAACGACAGTTTGCATTGACAGTAAGCAGTAATTCATTTGTTCAAACTAAGTATGTGCAATTTGTAGATAGTTCACAATATGTGTATGCATGTTACCCATAACAAATCAGGAATGAATAACTGCCATAAACCTTGGATTTCAACATACATTTTTATAACTTGAATACAGAGGAAATTTCGACTTGGGGAAATAATGAGATTTTATAAAATGTTTTCTTATTATTTTATGTCATTTAATGCATTTATTAATATCACTTTAGTATTTGAAAGGAATAGTATAAGATATTTATAGCATCTAGACAAAAAAGTGGAAACAGATTATCTGCTGCGGTATTCGAGCTGCGGACCTCAAGTGTTAAAAACAAAGATTATGCTATTACACCACGGCGGGATGATTGACTCTGTCGCGTATTGGGACTGCTATATCATGTTGATTTTGACCGTTTTGTAGTTTAACAAATATACGAAATGAGGCGATGTACAACGAAGTCCATTGCAGTGCTGATGCATTTGTATTTCTGTCCACCCGTCATTTCGTGATTTCGTCCGACGTGTTCTTCTTTTGGGCAAGAGCTTTCGGGAAATTGTGACGCGATTTCAAAATGAAACATTCCAGGAGGGCTAGGCTTATTTGGTCCATGTAGATCAACTGCTGAAACCATCAAGGAAATGAACCTTGCTTTGGGAAAACGTGGTTTAATGCATGTGCGTAAATCGTCGTCCCAGATTAGCCCGTGCAGTCTTTACAGGCTAAGCAAGGACGACACTTTTTGCCTGAAATGGATTTATTTTTAACGAAAAATACAATAAAGCGGAAAGTGTCGTCTCTGATTATCCTGTCCGAAATGCACAGTCTAATCTGGGACGACACGTTACGCACATGCATTAACCCTTTGAGTGAGGGAACCGAATTTTAAAGGCCTTTGCAAACAGTTTGGATCCAGATGAGACGCCACAGAACGTGGCGTCTCAACAGGATCCAAACTGTTTGCTATTCTGATAGTATTCTTTGAAAAAAAAAATCGAAGAAAATGCTAATTTTAGAAATTCAACAGACGACATTTTAGCAGACGACAAATTTCCCAGCATGCAAAGGGTTAAAGCCCATTTACCAGATCATGACTCAAATATAAAAGTAGACGAATCTTATTCAAACTTCAGATTTACATTTAGCTGGAATTTTTTTTTGCTTGAACAAGCTCAGAATGGGAAGACTTTAAATAGGATATAATGAAGGAACAGAAAAGTTAAATTAAAAATGTCGAATAGACATCTTGACAGAAACGACATCATCGGGCTTCTTAAAGCTCCTTTTGTCAACGTCGTTTCAGTCCTGTGATATTTAAGATGTTGTTAAACTCTGATTTTACGCGTTCATTAAACAAATTAATGTATGACATGTTGACGTAGTATTTTCGTTTCTGTACAAGGTCTCAGGAACTAATAAATCAAATTGAAGTGAAGTTTATTATCAACATAAGTACTGCGAGGGCATAGCCTTATTTTCGTTTTGTTTCCGTCTGATGCTTCTTCCGGGAGCTATCGTCATGAGTCTCACGACATAATAAGGCGTGTTTATGTTTATTGTTCGGACACTAAAAGTGATTTAATATACTTTGATTGGCGGTTGCACCTATGAATAAAATTGTTAAACGATTGCAAAGATCGTATCGAGTTGTTTTTTTATTGTTGCCAATCGTGTATGTTGTTTGTAGATTTGTTCAAACAATACATTTATTTTAAGTGCAACCGTATTAATTTATTCAATCTTTTAAGTATACATTTATAAATACGTATTCATTTTAAAGCTAAATATATAAACGTCATGATATTCCAACATTGTGACGATTTACTGTAAAAACCAAAAAAAAAACATCGAAATTGATTTTTTTTTTCGTTCTAGGTATAATCAATAATATGGACGTGAACACTAAGGACTTCTGCTACCAGTATCACTGGCGCGACACGCCCGTGAGTCCTCGGCCCCTACTAGCCGCTTCGTGGGAGTCGAACAGCTTCGAGGCGGTCGACGTGATCATGGAACTGAACCCCGACACCCGCGTTCTGTGGAGTATGGACGTGGACACGAAAAATCCACCGAAACCTGTTTTCTTTCAGGTATTCTTACCACATTTTATGGTACTCGGCCGTTAATCACGGGCGCTACCTCTTTTTATGTCCCCCACTATAGTAGTGGGGGACATATTGTTTTTGCCCTGTCTGTTGGTCTGTACGTTGGTCTGTACGTTGGTCTGTACGTTGGTCTGTACGTTGGTCTGTTTGCGCCAACTTTAACATTTTGCAATAACTTTTGCTATATTGAAGATAGCAACTTCATATTTGGCATGCATGTGTATCTCATGAAGCTGCACATTTTGAGTGGTGAAAAGTCAAGGTCAAGGTCATCCTTCAAGGTCAGATGTCAAATATGTATGGCCAAAATCGCTCATTTTATGAATACTTTTGCAATATTGAAGATAGCAACTTGATATTTGGCATGCATGTGTATCTCATGGAGCTGCACATTTTGAGTGGTGAAAGGTCAAGGTCAAGGTCATCCTTCAAGGTCAGAGGTCAAATATATGTGGCCCAAATCGCTTATTTTATAAATACTTTTGCAATATTGAAGATAGCAACTTGATATTTGGCATGCATGTGCATCTCATGGAGCTGCACATTTTAAGTGGTGAAAGGTCAAGGTCAAGGTCATCCTTCAAGGTCAGAGGTCAAATATATGTGGCCCAAATCGCTTATTTTATGAATACTTTTGCAATATTGAAGATAGCAACTTGATATTTGACATGCATGTGTATCTCATGGAGCTGCACATTTTGAGTGGTGAAAGGTCAAGGTCATCCTTCACAAGGTCAAGGTCATCCTTCATGGTCAAACATCATATAGGGGGACATTGTGTTTCACAAACATATCTTGTTTAGATGAATAAATACACGAGCCAATGGTACTTAAAGGTTGCGACTGTTAGTAGCGGTCGTGTACCATCTTATTCACAATTTAATGTTAACGTAAACTAATTGCAGTGTCGCTCTTTTACTAATCAAACGAACACTGTTTTATTAGTGGTAAGCGATTTTAAAACTATGTAAAAGTTTGAAGCGTAATATATAGCGTTAAACACAACGAAAACAAATACCAGATGTAAATGCAATGTAGATGTAGATGTCAATCATTCTGACACGCTTGCTAACAGATCGATAAGACTTGTGGTTTATATTTTAAGCCTCGCTAAATAAGCTTAAAGATTTGCATCCAACATTAACCTAGTATTCTTGATAAATTAAAAAAGAAGAAAAAATAAATTAAATATTCGACTTACATTTATAGCGACGCTATGATGCGTTGTCACAGCGACAAAAACGTGTACCCTTTATGTCTGTTTGCAGCTTTTCTGTGGACTCGGAGCCCCCTACGATGAGAAGCTAACGACTCGCGTTCTACGAGGGAGCGATTTAAGCGCACGCGACAGACTGGGACAAACAATACTCCATCTGGCCATAGACACAAACCAGTCAGAATCTGTCGTAAAGTGCTTGTTAAACAACAGAGTAAATATCGCGGCTCGTGACTGCCAGGGTCGCACGGCACGTGATCTCGCGGAGAAAAACAACTGTCCTCGCTACACGAGACTCATCGATGAACACGTTATTAAGTTGGTGAAAGACAAGAAGTTTGAAGACTTGGAGAAACTAATCCTCCACAATTACGATCATGTGTTAGATCTGTGCGAAGGGAAGAAAACATTGACGGAAATCGCGAAGAAAACTGGGGCGCGCAATATACACGATCTTGTCCGATATACGGCTCCAATACAGGTAACGAAAGTATTCTTTTTATCGGTATAAGATTTTATTTAATATTTTGTATCTTCAACATTATTTTCTTTATTGCTACAAAATTTAGTTAAATTAAAATACTGTAGTTTTCATCGCAGTTAATTGTAATATTGAGTTCTTCCTGTGTACAGTGTTTTGTATGACATGTATTCCTGTACAAGGCGGACGTATGAAAATCCAACCGTCGGCAATTATATCTTGCCCATACTTTTGATAAAAAATAGGTCGAAAATGGTTCCTTTCCGCTGATATACATGACCGCCAGGTGGTGGGGACGGGACAGTTTTCCTTATATGGCTATATAAAAAACTTATTAAAACTATAGAAGTCATTTTTACTTCAAATGTTATGCAACTTTATAAGAACATTTGCTTTATGATATCTCGGCTGAGTTCAAAAGTGGTGCAGGTCCATTGAAAAACATGGTCGCTAGGGGTCGGGCAGTTTGTGGGTTATTGAAACACTGTGAACACTCACATTTTTGGCTCAATTTTCATGACACTTTACCAGAACATTTGTTCTAATCATATCTTGAGAAAGTTTGAAAATAGTGTCGGTCCGTTGAAAAATAGGTCCCGGGGGTTCGAGGCAGATGTTCTTTCACTGCTATAGTGAAAGCTCTTCAACACTTTCCAATCTTCATGAAGCTTGCTCAGAGCATATTTTTGAAGGATATCTTGGCCGAGTACGAAAATGGTTTTGGCCCATTAAAACGAATTACCCTAGCATGACACCTAATCAGATCATTTGGGTCGTGTTCTGAGAAAATTGGGCATAATGCATGTGCGTAAAGTGTCGTCCCAGATTAGCCTGTGCAGTCAGCACATGCTAATCAGGGACGACACTTAACGCTTTTATGACATTTTTCGTGGAAATTAGGTCTCTTCTTAGCAAAAATCCAATTTAGGCGGAAAGTGTCGTCCCTGATTAGCCTGTGTGGACTGCATAGGCTACCGGTAATCTGGGACGACACTTTACGCACATGCATTATGCCCAGTTTTCTCAGAACAAGACTCATTTGTTTAATGACGACTCAGCTGAGTTCAAAAACGGTTTTAGTCAAAAAGCGACGTCAGAAGCCATATTTCATCCACCAACAGCACTTAATCTGCTCAAAGAGGTCAGTTCCTTCGGGTCTCAGATGAGCGACCTATGGCCTTTGGCACTCTTTGTACGCTAAGATTATAGGTATTCGAATGTACAGGTGTCTTTGGAAAGAATACGCATTGATTTTCCGTCTATAATCACAAATGCGTAACTGGAAAGCTTTTCACACTGTCAGACCGTTGTGCGTTATCACTTTTGATGCGTTTGCATGGTGTATTGATCGACGATTGCGCGTGCATTTCCAGGCTTGTGTCAAAAGGGTATTCCAGGCAGTGGACGAAGGTTCAGCAGACGACCTAAAAAAGTTGCTAGGCAGTAAACGGTAACTATGGACACTGCCCACTTATGTTTTTTTTATTTTTGCGTTTGTTTAAAGTTGATTCTCTTACCACAACGCGCATGTAGTCCTATCTAAAATAGAAACCCGAACAATTATAAACATATTTATAGACTAAATACATGTACCGGTACATTGAAATAGCATGTTCTTAGGACGGTTACCTCCTATGAATAACTTTCTATTTATTTAATGTTTAAATTTTCATGGTATCGACTTTTCTTAGAATGGTGTGCGTATGGCAAATCATCGTCAGTTTAATAACACATGGCAAGTTCCCAAACACTTTATTGTGATCTACAAGTGTATTTACATCCTGCTGCAGTCATGGTGAAAAACTATAAATCTGTCCCCAAAAGTGTATACATCTGGCTGAAGCTAGGCTGAAATACTTTGAAATGTTCCTCAAGTGTTGTTTACTGCCTGTTGTAGCTATGGTGAAAAGCTATGAACCTCTCCATCATGTGTGTTAAAATCCCGTAGTAGCTATGGTGAAAACTAATGAAGCTATCCCTGAAGTGTGTTAACATTCCGTTGAAGCTATGGTGAAAAACAATGTAAATGTACCTCATGTTTTTCACATCCAGTTGTGGCTATGATAAAAAAAACTGTTTAAAGGTCCCTAAAGTGTGTAAACTTTCCGTTTTAGCTATTTAAAAAACATGTAACTGTCTCTCAAGTGTGTTTACATCCCGTTGTAGCTACATGTATTGTGAAAACATATAAAGCTGTCCCTCAAGTATGTTAACTTCCCGTTTAAGCTATGGTGAAAAGCTATGAAACTCTCCCTCAAGTGGGTTTACATCCAGTTGTAGCTGTGGTGAAAATGTATTAAACTGTCCCTCAAGTGTGTTTACTTTCCGTTGTAGCTATTGTGTAAAACCATGAGACTGCCCTGCAAGTGTCTTTATATCCCGTTCTCAATATGGTGAAAAACTACGAAACCGTCAAGTGTTTTTACTTTCTGTTATAGCTATGGTGAAAAACTATGTCCATCAAGTGTGTTTATTTTCCGTTTTAGCTATAGTGAAGCACGTGATCGATGTGGCCGCAGCGTTCTCCATCGTGCGATTCTCAAGCGTCACGTCAACGTGATCATGTACATACTCGACGAGTATCCCGACCTTATCAACTCACGGGACAGTGTGAGTACATTTTGTAAACCTAGTTTTTGTTTAGCAACAATGAAAGCTTCTTGTGCTACAAGTGTGTGTAAATTGTAAAACTGACCACTCAGTAAATGTCTTGAAAGTGTTTGCTAGTTATTACTATATTCGTCGTATTTTACAGCTTGACAGAACTCCACTGCACTACGCAAACTTGTTTTTGGACAATCGTGATGTCATGAACAAGATAGTAAAAGGAGGAGCCCGGTCCGACCTTCATGACGCTGTAAGTTATCTATGGGCTTATTTTTAAAGGAACGATTATTGTCTTATTAAAGAAAGAGTTCAGGGAACACTTATCTACGGTTGTACTGTTAAAAGGGGCTTTTTCACAGATTTTGGCATATATTGAAGCTTATCATTAAATCCTTTTAATTGATAAATTAAACAATTGGACCTAAAAATCTCCAGTAAAAAACAACAAGAATACAATTAAAAAAAAGGAAAAAAGTAACCCTCAACTGGGCTCCAACCACTGACCCCTGGAGTCCTGGAGTAAAAAGTCTCCCGCTTAGACCACTCGGCCATCCGTGCTCATGCTATTAGCGGATGTATTTTTTACTTATATAAGCAATCCTCGTAGTTTCCCAAAAATATAACGACAACAACAGAACTTTCCAAATTCTTCAATCGATTCGCGTTGCAATGCTTGATAATTTTCAGGGTTTTGATTCGTCAAAAAATGCATATATATGTTATGGATATTTTAGAGCATGGTAAATGTTCAGTATTTCTTTTTTCTAACAAATATCATAACTTAAACGAAAATTTGCGAATCGAACACAATTTTTTTTATTTTATCAATTTACCAAACCGTGAAAAGGTCCCTTTAATGAAAACATGATTACGGGGTCTCACGTTTAACAACCAAGCCGGCATGAGCGTCAACATTTTACGTTTAACGTACAAGTCCTTTGTTAAAATTCCAGTTAGTTATGTCTTATCAGCTAAAAGCTGTCTTAATTGCATAATTATTTCAACAGATGTCTTTGTTTGCTTGGTTCCCTGTGTATTGTATTTTAAAATAACGAAAACGTGATCTGCTTGCTAGTTTGTGTTGTTTTAATTTTAGTTTGGAATGACCGCAGACGAATTTCAGAAAGATAAATGCGGAAATCAAAAGTACCTGATGCTGCAGCGTGACATTACGGAGTTTGATCTCAATGTATATCTCTCAGAGACTGATTTCGAGACTACCTTCAGGAAAGCCATTGAGGTATGTGATCTCAATGTATATCTCTCAGAGACTGATTTCGAGAATACCTTCAGGAAAGCCATTGAGGTATGTGATCTCAAGGTATATCTCTCAGAGACTGATTTCGAGACTACCTTCAGGAAAGCCATTGAGGTATGTGATCTCAATGTATATCTCTCAGAGACTGATTTCGAGAATACCTTCAGGAAAGCCATTGAGGTATGTGATCTCAATGTATATCTCTCAGAGACTGATTTCGAGACTACCTTCAGGAAAGCCATTGAGGTATGTGATCTCAATGTATATCTCTCAGAGACTGATTTCGAGACTACCTTCAGGAAAGCCATTGAGGTATGTGATCTCAATGTATATCTCTCAGAGACTGATTTCGAGACTACCTTCAGGAAAGCCATTGAGGTATGTGATCTCAATGTATATCTCTGAGACTGATTTCGAGACCACCTTCAGGAAAGCTATCGAGGTATGATGCCGAACATTAACCCATTTATGCCTAGTGGACTCTCCCATCCTTCTAAATTGGATCAATTTATTTCCAAAATTAGGGATGTCTAGTATATGATTTCTATATTTAGAATATTTCTTACAGAAGTTCCTTTAAGCAAACAGCGCAGACCTTGATCAGACGCCGCATCATGCGGCGTCTCATCTGGGTCTACGTTGTTTGCCTTGGCCTTTTTTCTTCTAGACGCTAGGCATAAATGGGTTAATGTATGTGGTGTTGCTTTATAATTATTTGTCAATTATTGTTTATGAATAAATAAAACAAGTTTTTTTTTCAATATCCAGTTTAAAAAAAGGTAGGCTCTTACCGTATTACAGACACTCGTTAAGATGCGATTTGAATAGTTGCAGATGTTTTGTTACATTAGTTTTTGATGTAACAAAAAATTATAAGCATAATACGGTAAGTAGTTTTAAGCAATTTGAAAAAAAATTCCTTGAGGAATCGAATTTGTACTGTGGTGTATGTGTTTTATGCACGTGCAGTAATCGCAGTAGTGGCATAGGAAGCGAACGCGCGAAGTAAATGTTTCAAATTTTGCTCTGAGCACTGGATTTTTTTAGCTCCACTGGCCAAAGGCCAGCGGGGCTTATGTCATGGTCCTGTGTCCGTCGTGTGTGCGTACGTTCGTGCGTCCGTGCGTGCGTGCGTTAACTTTTTATTTAAACATCTTCTTGTCCTAAACTACTCGTCCAAATCTGATGAAATTTCTCAGGAATGTTCCTGTGGTGAACCTCTTTCAAATTTGTTCAAATTATGCCCCTGGGGTCAAATTTGACCCTGCCCCGGGGGGTCAAAAAATTGAAAATTTGCTTATATAAGGCCTATTTTGTGCAATCTTTATAAATCTTCTTGTCCATAACCATTAGGCCTAGGGCTACCAAATTTGGTATGTATTGACATCTTATAGTCCTCTACCAAGTTTGTTCAAATTATGCCCCTGGGGTCAAATTTGACCCTGCCCCGGGGGGTCAAAAAATTGAAAATTTGCTTATATAAGGCCTATTTTGTGCAAACTTTAAAAATCTTCTTGTCTGTAACCATTGGGCCTAGGGCTACCAAATTTGCTATGTCGTGACATCTTATAGTCCTCTACCAAGTTTGTTCAAATTATGCCCCTGGGGTTAAATTTTACCCTGCCCCGGGGGGTCAAAACATTGAAAATTTGCTTATATAAGGCCTATTTGTGCAAACTTTAAAAATCTTCTTGTCCATAACCGTATGGCATAGGGCTACAAAATTTGGTATGGAGTGACATATTATTGTCCTCTATCAAGTTTGTTCAAAGTATGCACCTGGGGTCAAATTTGACCCTGCCCCGGGGGGTTAAAAAAATGAAAATTTGCTTATATAAGGCCTATTTTGTGCAAGCTTTAAAAATCTTCTTGTCCATAACCATTGGGCCTAGGGCTACCAAATTTGGTATGTAGTGACATCTTATAGTCCTCTACCAAGTTTGTTCAAATTATGCCCCTGGTGTCAAATTTGACCCTGCCCAAGGGGGTTAAAAAATTGAAAATTTGCTTATTTAAGGCCTATTTTGTGCAAACTTTAAAAATCTTCTTGTCCATAACCATTGGGCCTAGGGCTACCAAATTTTGTATGTAGTGACATCTTATTGTCCTCTATCAAGTTTGTTCAAATTATGCCCCTGGGGTCTAATTTGACCCTGCCCCGGGAGGTCAAAAATTGAACATTTGCTTATATAAGGCCTATTTTGTGTAAACTTTAAAAATCTTCTTGTCCATAACCATTGGGCCAAGGGCTACCAAATTTGGTATGTAGTGACATCTTATAGTCCTCTACCAAGTTTGTTCAAATTATGCCCCTGTGGTCAAATTTGACCCTGCCCCGGGGGGTCAAAAAATTGAAAATTTGCTTATATAAGGCCTATTTTGTGAAAACTTTAAAAATCTTCTCGTCCATAACCATTGGGCCTAGGGCTACCAAATTTGGTATGTAGTGACATCTAATAGTCCTACCAAGTTTGTTCAAATTATGCCCCTGGGGTCAAATATGACCCTGCCCTGGGGGGTCAAAAAATCGAAAATTTGCTTATATAAGTCCTATTTTGTGCAAACTTTAAAAATCTTCTTGTCCATAACTGTATGGCATAGGGCTACCAAATTTGGTATGTAATGAGATCTTATAGTCCTCTACCAAGTTTGTTCAAATTAAGCCCCTGGGATCAAATTTGACCGTTCCCCAGGGGTCACAAAATTGAACATATGCTTATATTGGGCCCATTTTGTGCAAACTATAAAAATCTTGTCCATAACCATTGCGCCTATTTCTACCAAATTCGGTAGGTAGTGACATCTAATAGTTCTCTACGAAGTTTATTCAAATTATGCCCCTAGGAACAAATTTGACCTTGCCCCAGGGGTCACAAAAATGAACATAAGCTTAAATAAGGCCTATTTTGTGCAAACTTTAAAAATATTCTTGTTCTTAATTATAGAGCCTAGGGCTACTAAATTTGGTATGTAGTGATATCTAATAGTCCTCTACCAAATTTGTTCAAATTATTCCCCTGGGCTCAAATTTGACCCGGCCCCGGGGGTCACAAAACTGAACATATGACGTTTACCAGTGGAGATTACTGCGGCCGTTTGGCTGTGACCAACAACAACATCAACATCTTGTAAACATGAGATAAAACCCTGTCATTTAGTGCCATTTTAGGTCAGATGGTGACTGCTTACAAAGGCATTGAAGTAAGAACATGTGTTATGAATGTTTTTCTAATAAACTGAAAAAAGTCGGGTTTTATTTAAATATGTCGAAAGTGACCATATATCCGGATGAAAATATTTTGGATGACATGTTAATTTCATGTCTTTTTTTGTAGTGTTAACACCAGTTTAATAATATATTATTGATTTTAAAAACACAACTTCCATGAACATAATTATTTCAAGGAAAGTCAATATATGATACTGCACGGTAAACTCAAACTTTGTATCCAAGAGAAGGTGTTGAAATTAATGAAGTGCAATGTTTTTAACTATCGTATATGCTGCTTTTTAATAACTAATGATTCATTGTTCCATTTGTGAATAGTGACTGATCATGAATTGTTGAAATGATTGTCTATTGCTCAACAATCCATATATATTTCTGACCATTTTATAATTTTCTATTTACAAGTTATGAATTGATCTTAGAAGTCAAATGTATTACTTAATTAAATACATTTATAAATATAAAGAAATAATCTTTAGATTATCATAATATTCTCAGGCCTGTTGGTTTTAGGGATGTGTGGGTTGATGAGCAATTTCTCCTTTTATCACAATTATTTCTACCCTACCTGATCATTTCCTTCATATTCCATTTTAATTCAATTGACGTCTGCAACCTCTTTCAAATTGGGAAAGTCCAAAATGTGTTGTTTGGTAAAGGGTTAAGGCATTTTGATTTCTATGGGTCTTGTGAATCTGTTTCAAATCAAATGCGTAGATTTGATCTTCAGCATCTAAAATATGTGAAATAGAAAGAACGACAATATCTTTTGGAGAGATAAATGTACCTACGTTATAAGCAAAGGACCTGTGCAACAATTCCCGGGCTTTTTTGTCTGTTTAGTTAACACGGTAGTAACTTTTTCCATATATAAAAATGCTCACCCTTCCAACTTTATGCGCCCAGTGGGACGAGGGATAGAAAGAGAAAGTCACATGCTTGAGTACATTTCAACCCATGCGCATTACACGTTTTTTCGCATAGAAAAAACAGTGGAGCTATACAGGGCCATCATGGCCCTCTTGTTCTCGGTTGCCTCCGTTTGCTTCTGTCCACACAGGTGTATGAATGGTTTCCACTGTCGACATGAGATCAATTAGCCATGACAGTATGCTGCATCGAGTGTAAACAGGCGACTTATAACGAAGTGATCGCAGAAGGGGGCAGTGGTGCATGTTGGCTAAAAATGTACGGATATCGATAAATATGAGTCGCGTTCTGAGAAAACTGGGCATAATGAATGCGCGTAAAGTGTCGTCCCATATTAGCCTGTGCAGTCCGCACAGGCTAACCAGGGACAACACTTTCCGCTTGTGTGACATTTTTCGTTTGCATGATGTCTCTTCGTAGCCAAAATCCAATTTAGGCGGAAAGTGTCGTCCCTGATTACCCTTTGCGGAATGCACAGGCTAATCTGGGACGACACTTCACGCACATGCATTAAGCCCAGTTTTCTCAGAACACGACTCAACACTGTTCAAGTATTTAATGGCACTTCTGTTGTCAGAGTGGCGACCTGGAGACAGTGAAGTCCCTGGTGACGGGCCTCAAGAGTATCGGGGATGTGTCTCGCTACAGCGTCATCCTGTTCGATTGCCTTGATAAACGAGCGGTGGAGATCGCCGAATTCTTAATTCTCAACGGCTTTGAAACAAATGTGTACAAACAGGTATGCGCGCAAAGTCGCGTGTGTGTAAAATACTTGCAATAGTTAATTTTCGATGATTTTGTTTGTCATCTGTCCACGTGTGCAAATACTTTAATTATTTTAAGTGGCTTTGAACGCTTACAAAAAGCTATATGCAAAAACAAACGCTATTGCCGTTTAACAAGTGACATATTATTACTCGCCTACAGTTACAAGATTATTATGAAAGTCGTTCCTATAAATACATATTTATATAAAAGCTATTTACAAAACACTACTTGTAAGTGATTAATGTCAATTTTATTATTCACCGATCGACCGTTTGTCATTGAAATGTCAACATTTTCAAGAAACATGGAAATAAAAAGAAACATGTTTTTTGTTGAATTTGAAATAAAAACATAACCCATTTATGCCTAGCGTCTAGAAAAAAGGCATTGGCAAACAGCATAGACCCAGATGAGACGCCGCATGATGCGGTGTCTCATCAGGGTCTGCGCTGTTTGCTTAAAGGAATTTATGTAAGAAATATTCTAAATATAAAAATAAATATACTAGACATCCCTAATTTTGGAAATAAATTGAACCAATTTAGAAGGATGGGAGAGTCAACTAGGCATAAATGGGTTAAACTAAATACTTTGACACCACTGAAAAATATTGACCATCATGCGTCGTCTCATCTGGGTGTACGCTGTTTGCCAAGGCATTTTTTTCTATACGCTAGTCATAAATGGGTTAATTCACTTAATAACAATAAGCATTACGAGTGCGACCAGTTTTGATTTGTTCAAGTTTATTTGCTAATCAACTTTACATTTGTAAAAATTAATTAAGACAGAATGTTTATAAAAGGAATATTTCAGCATTTAATTGCATATTGTTATTAAAGTCGGAATCGTAAAAATTAACGACCAAAATGGTTACGCCATGTACTCACCTTATCTTTTTACGATGTAAATAGATATCAAATTAATCTGTTTGACCAATGCGATTCATAATTCGCAACAAACGTCAATGAAAATGTTCGCATGCATGTAATTCTTTGCTAGTGTGAAAATTCTTGAATAAATTAATTATCAATTGCTTTGAAACAAATTTCAAAAACAAGTAGATCTACTTTTTCGTCATTAACGTCATTCACTGTTTTTACTAACACAAGTTTACTAGTTGCCATGGTCTAAAATAATTTTAAAATCGAGGAAAAACGGTTGATAGCATATATTCTCTGACTGGATGGTGTATTTCTTTGTTAAAAGAATATATTGTGTATGATATGATATTACGATGTATATTTTACATCATGTTATGTTAAATCGTGTTTGGGTTTGTTTTTTGCTTATCTGTCCATGCAAAAAAGTGAACTGTAAAAATAACTTCAAAACTGGGAACCAGGTGATGCTAAGAATTGAAGGTTTAACCCATTTATGCCTAGCGTCTAGAAAAAAACGCCTTGGCAAACAGCGTAGACCCAGATGAGACGCCGCATGATGCGGCGTCTCATCAGGGTCTGCGCTGTTTGCTTAAAGTAATTTCTGTATTACACAGTATACCGAGTGTAACCCCAACGACCCGATGTGCGCCATGCAGGAGTGTGGCCACTGTACGACGTCTCTGTATGAACGCGCCCAAGAACTCAAACTGGATGACATCTCCAGGATGATTGTTGCTGCGTCCAATGGAAGGGTTAGTTGATCGCTTTTGATTATTCGAGTCGTGTTCTGAGAAAACTGGGCAAAATTCATGTGCCTAAAGTGTCATCCCAGATTAGCCTGTGCAGTCCGCACAGGCTAATAAGGGACGACACTTTCCGCTTTTATGACATTGTTCGTTTAAATGAAATATCTTCTTAGCAAAAATCCAATTAAGTCGAAAAGTGTCGTCCCTGATTAGCCTGTGTGGACTGCACAAGCTAATCTGGGACGACACTTTACGCACATGCATTCAAACCAGTTTTCTTAGAACGCGACTCATTTCTTCGAGTTTGGAACGTTTCACGATCACATCTGCTGTACGTTTATGTTACTGCTAGTGCTAGAATAGATATTGATTGGTTTTAAGAGTGGCTTTAATGTTCCTTTGACCCAATATAAAATTGTCTAACTGATGCACGTTCATTCTCATTTCACGATATGTTCCGACCTTGGCGACGTAATGTTGTCATTTCACAATGGGTCTTTCAACCTCGTATATGTCACATGGTCTGTGTGTAAAGCCTGTTAGATAATTGCAAATCAACCATGTGAAAGTTTCTTATAGTATAATATTAAAACACTACACACATGTACTACAAGCATGATTAGGGTAAAATGAGTGTTTAGCCCATTAACATTTCCGGTAAGACACGGACAACATCAAATTTGAAGATCGTAAGTTTGATGTTTTTATGTTGAAGATTTGTGCATATCTAAAATATAAGTGTAAATTGCGTTATTTAATACATATAATTTATAATCAAGTTTCTATAATAATGTATACTGGTTGATGTATTCATTATGTATTAAAATGTAATTACGTAAACCTAACGTTGTGCAGAATTGTTGTGTGGACAATAAAATAGACACTATTTGTGGTCAAAAGTAAGGAATTTGTAATACGCACACACTTAATTAATTACATAAATGATACAAAAAGTATTATTTTTGCAACAAACATCATGTTGTGATAAATCATATTGAACAAGAGAGAAAACCTTAGAGATTGCCACTCTATGAGATAAAAAGCATGTATTATTTCGATTTGGTACATTTTTCTGTAGTTTGTAGTATTTACTGCAATGACTTTAATGTAGATGCATGACGTCACGGGTTATACATGTCTTGGTCTGTGCGGGCAACGTATCATAATATAAACTTACAAAAAAGAGTATGATATATACAAGGCGCGTTAAACGGGGGATTATTTTAAGGATAGACATTTGTATATTTTTCAAATTGTTGATAACGTAATAAATAAAGTTATCATAAAGTAAGACACATGCTAAATCATTTGTTTATGTACACATGTAAATATATACCTTTTCATATTGCACTATAATAAGTAACTGTATCATTTTGTATGTAACTATTCACATGATTTACAGACACAAATTACACGACTGTAGACGTAGACAAGAGGTATTCTATTGTGTGTTATTAGTCCATTCATGTCTGTGGTGGTGAAAGGTTTAATAATGCATGACTCCATTTACGAATAGCATTATTTCAAGATCAATTGTGTCTTGTTCTGAGAAAACTGGGCTTAATTCATGTGCGTAAAGTGTCGTCCCAGATTAGCCTGTGCAGTCCGCACAGGCTAATCAGGGACGACACTTTCCGCTTAAATGGTATTTTTAGTTTCAAGAAAGTCCCCCCTTACCGAAAATCAAGTTTAGGTGGAAAGTGTCGTCCCTGATTAGCCTGTGCGGACTGCACAGGCTAATCTGGGACGGCACTTTACGCACATGAATTATGCCCAGTTATTTATTTATATTTGTATATTTGAGTCTCGGTCTGGGAAAACGGGCTTAATGCACGTCGTAAAGTTTCCTCCCAGATAAGCCTGTGCAGTCAGCACAGGCTAATCAGGGGCAAAACTCTCCGCTTAGACTATATTTTCGTTTATAAGAAACTTCTTTTACACGGAAAGTACATTTTTAATAACAATCATGTATGAAAATAGGTTAATGTTTGCATGTAAACATGTTTATGCATGTCATTTAGCTTCGCTGGCGTGCTTTGTGAAGGCTGTGAACAAAATCAAAACAAATGTATGTGTTCACACATTAATATTTTCTGTGACATATTGTGTTTTACTAAATGTTCGGATGTACATAAATTGAACATTTATCATGTTTATTGAGGCTGAGTAAATTGCTGGTATCATAGTCTCGTTGGCGGCATTAGGATTTTGCGAATGACAATAACTTAGTCTCAACTAAAGTATGACAGTATAAAATACGCTCACGTGCTATTATTTATTCTTTCTAGATACAGCTTACGTTTTAAGTAATTGAGTGATTTTTGGTTTTGATTGATTAATATTTCAAAATTACAATGACGCGTACACTATCTTTGTACAGCAAGGTTAGTTGTGTCGCACAACATGCAACGAAAATTTCAGTTTTGCAAGACAGTTTATTAATATACTTACCCGGTTTGGCCGTATAAGTGGTTCGTTACAGAAACGGAGATGTATGGCAGCAATATTTTTCACAATCATGGGTAGGTGAATGAAATAGTTGTAATAGTACAAACCAACAATAAGTTTATTTCCCTCCCGGTGTTATCCAATATTGTGACTGGCTCGACATCCACGGCAACATATTTGGTGTCTATGTTGATGCTCCATCACTGCTACTTAATTAACGTCAATAGATTGCTGTGTTTAACTTGTTATTACTTTAACACAATTACCTAAGATTAAATAATATAATTAATTAATAAATGAATTAATTCGTACAACACCCAGCGACACCTCTTTGTGTGTAAACAGTAGTCCATAACATAATATTTGTTGATTTGGAGCTTGACTAACAATGTTCGCGTAAACTTTCGTGTGGCGATTGTTATGTTACTAACAATTTTGTAGATAGGACTTGTATGACAACATAGTTGCAAGCATTGCTTTTATTAACTGATTTCCCCAATTTATATGTTTGGATATGTACATATGTATATGCTTCAAAATATATTAAAGAGATCTTTTCACGGTTTGGTAAATTGACAAAATTGAAAAAAGTTGTGTCAGATTCACAAATTTTCGATTTAGTTATGATATTTGTGAGGAAACAGTATTACTGAACATTTGCCACGGTCTAATATAGCCATTATATGCATCTTTTGACGATTTAAAAACCTAAAAATTATAAAGCGTTGCAACGCGAAACGATTGAATAATTTGGAGAGTTTTGTTATTGTCGTTTAAATTTGTGAAACTACGAAGATTGTTTATATAAAGTATAAAATACGCATCTTGTGTATGATTGGCAGGATAGCTCAGTTGGCTTATGCGTTTTATACATCAGGATTCCGGGGGTCACTGGTTCGAGCCCTGCTGCGGGCTACTTTTTTAAATTTTATTTTTGATTTTTTACTGGAGCTTTTAAAATTTAATGTTTACATTTATCAATATAAAGCATTTAATGAAAAACTTCAAAACATGCAAAAATCTGTGAAAAGGCCCCTTTAATGCGCTGAAAGTTTTGTAATTGCCTGTTTACATGTATTTGCTTCATATGACTGAAATTGGTGTAAGAATGATTTAAGAAAGGACCTATTGAACATAATGAGTTTGGATTTGTCCGCATCTTAAATTCCAAAAACATTTGATGGAAACAAATATTGATAATAGTAAAATGTGAAAGGCCATTTGTTAAATCTATAAATGAAAGCTCATTTATAAAATTCAAGATCAATTGAAAATAAAAATACAATCCTTTTTTGCAAATAGTAGTTAAAGCAAAAAACAAGAGGGCATTTATAGCCTTATATCGTCCACCTGCCTAAGGTTTAGTAAGACTTGGTCCGTTTCGAACCCTGTCTCGCTATTTAAACAATCATTGTACATAACCAAATTCTGATGTAACATTAAGTTATTATGCTATTTAATTAAATAAAACATGTAACCCCGAAACCCACAAACAGGGATACGCTTTGACCCCAGGGGAAGGATGTGAACAAACTAAGTAGAGGACCACATGTAATGTTACATGCCAAATATAACGCATATTGGCCGTGTTGTTTCAGGAAGATTTTTGAAATTATTTCACTATAAAATCCATATAGCATATGACCCCAGGGGATGGTTTACTCCTAGATGCATCATTTAAAATATCATTATAGAGGACCACTGCATAATGGCACATACCAAATACTAGTATTAGGAAGACAATTTACCTTTGGATGGGGAAAGTTTTTACCACATGAGCATAATTTGAACAGACTTGGTTGAGGACAAGAATACAAAATTAACATGACAAATACCAAACATATGGGCCATTCGGTTTTAGAGAAAAAGATTGTTTAAGTTTTCTCTAATAAATATAAGGAAAGCAAATGACCCCTGTGCGGGGCAAATTTTGACACCATGGGACATGATTTGAACGAACATTGATGTTAAACTCCAAATATGAAACCACCGATCCTTGCGGTTCAGATAAGATTTTTACTATAAAAGTCTTTTAAAGTTTTAATCAGAGGGAAATGATTTGAACAAACTTAGTATAGGACCATCATTCCATGTTACATGCCGAATACCAAACCTCGGGAACTTGCGATTTCAGAGATTTTTAAAGTTTTTATTTATACATAAAACGAAAACAATTTACCTCCAGGGTGAGTCCAATGTTGACTTTTTGTGAGATACTTGAACACATTTAGTAGTGGGCCGCAATACGATGTTTCACAAAAATATGCATTAAGGTTAAATTTAAAACCAAATTATCACATGGATTCATACATTCAATGGCCGCGAAATTAAAAATCGTTCGTTCTCCAACAACTTTGTTTATGAGTATATTCTTTAAATGTGTTTAACTTAAATGAGTATATACTTTAAATGTGTTTTTACTTTAAATGTGTATACATGCAACTCGTAAATATAACGAAAGAACCAGTGCTTTTGCGTTTTGTGGAACATCTGATAGTCAAGAGGGATTTTATAATTGATAACTGCATGAAGAAGATCAATTTACGTTAAAACCTTTTTTCTATTGCAGTTAACCATTCAGAAGACGGAGAAGGTGTCGCTGCCAAATTACGGAATTGTTTAAATACTGCTAGCCATCGCCAAATCGCGTTGAATCATAAATATGTACTCAGTATCTGACTAGTATGACTGAGGCGATGTACACTCAGCTTCTCCTTGGAAATTTAACCAAACTTCTTAAAATGATCAGCAACAAATGCCTTAACTCGGTGTTCATTGAATTAAGTTCAGGTAGTTTCGCCAAAATTGCGTTTTGGCAGGTAAATTATCAACAAGTGCTTCGTATTTTGCCATGTATCAAGTATAAAATGTAGCTTTTTACATATAAAATCTGGTTTGAACATTTCTCGTACATAGAAAATAATTCCTTGGAGGCGAAATGACATGTGTTATCAAATATGTTTGTATATCGCCGTAGACATGTGTTAGTTTGTGACACAGGCGCATGAATGTGTTTATTTACGTTTCAGAATTTCTGTGTCGTGTATATTATTTTCAGTTGAATGAGTATTGGATAAGTATTAGCTTTCAGCAAATAACTTGATATGCAGTGAATTTGAAACGTTTCTCATATAATAACATCCGTATGCAATACGGAAATCTGTTCATAGTCTTACGCACATGAGAGTACTAAGGTGAGGTTGAATTGTAAATGAATTGTTCGTTAACAGACATTGTGTTCAAAATAAATGGTTGTATTTTCTTCTTTGGATATATGTTTCGATATAGTTTTGAATATAAAATGTTATCGTGTGCAAATTTCATGTTATGCTGTTCTCACATGTACTTCCACTAAATTTTCCGCCTCTGCGCAGCGCATACATGAGAATTCTACTGCAATGTCGACGTAAATCTGGAATTTTGTGTAAGTATAACATGCAATCTCCACGCAGAAATGTCGTGCCCATGCTCTCACATACTATCTCTGCAATCACAAGAAAATCCTATTTCAGAGGGGGTAATCACGTGACAAACAAGATGACGACGTTCGCAAAAGTACAGCTCCCGCTAAGAAAATTCGCTGCGAGTAATGTCGAGATAAAGAGCGAATATTAATACGAAATAAACGCTAAACCCTTTCTTGCTGCTATGGCTGGAAAGTTAGCGGCATTTAAACAATTAGTACAAGTTATAAATGGTATAAAACGGCGAAATATACCTGTTTGGGCATGGACGTTGCCATCTTGTGTGTCACGCGTTTACCCATTCTCGATCTGGAAGGATTTTTTTAAGTATTATATAATGAAAAGATGTCATTTTTTTATTTTGAAAATAATGTATAAGTTAAGTTTCGTAATTATTTTTTATAAATGAACTTAATTAAAACAAAACGGAAAAATTATTCTACCACGTGGTTCGGATATCATCACGTGGTTGTTACTGACGGCATATATTTGATCAAGATATGCTTATTGCAGTCAAATCTCTGCGCAGAGGTTGTATAACACGTAATTTATGTACGAGGGCAGCCTTATATCGCGTTGCCAACACCACAGGCCCAGTTGCCTAACACATTAACTACAATTCATTAAAATCATCCTTCGTCTGAAAGTCGATGCCATCCACTGACAGGATCTGTTGACATACCAATAGAGATCAGGTTCAGATCTCCTTTCTATAACCAATTTAAGTGTCGCCTTTGCAGTATTTGGTATGCGTTTTGTTCACTACGCCGCCCACGACACTAGATATGTGAATAGTTGAAAACCTGTCACCTTCGATTTATCAAAGTGATCAACTTGAAATTGAAATTAATACCGGCTACTTCTCCGCTTTACCTTGCCGCTTTTATCGTCCCCCAAACTCGAATGTATCCTTTTGGAATGACTTTGAATCTAATATTGACAAAGCCTTGAATATGAACCAAAATGTTATTATGCCTGGTGATATAAAGGAAGACCAACTTATAAACTACACCCGTCTTAAACATTGAAAATATTTATTTTAAGCAACGTCATAACTGAGCAACTAGAGTCTTTGCGAATACTTACATAAATTGACCTCCGTTAATTTAATTGTAATGAACAGTGAGGTTATATCAATTGATATTTCAGTCAATGATCACCATGCCACGGCTGCGCGTATTAAAGTCCCAACCGTTATAAGTAAACCGATACAGAAACATGTCCGAGCTGATTTTAAAGGTCTTAACCATTGAATAAACAGCGAAAATTGGATTGTTATAACAATGATGAGTGTAGAAGATGCTACGGTTTTATTCACGGAAAAAAAACTTTTAGAAATGATGAAATAATGTATTCCATTTAAACTTAAACCTTGGTATGACTCTATGATACCTACGTAGGCATGTACACGCGACAGACTTAAAGCTACCGCTATAAAAACAACCTTCTGAAAACAAATTGGCAAATTCAAATACGCTCGTAACAAAGTCAACCATATGATAAAACATGCAACGGAACAATTTTTCTCCAATATTGAAACAACAGTAATTGATTCAAATTCCAAGCAATACTGGAAGATGTTAAAACATCTCATACCATCACACTCGAGATCTGTTGTGATACCACACCTAAAATCGGTAGACATTCATGAAAACGTTACTATACATACGTCCGATGAAGGAAAAGCAACGTGCTTAAACAGTTATTTTGTCTCCATTTCAACTTTAGATACATCTTTGGGAGTTCTCCCCGCCTTAACTCATTTTTCATTTGTCTGTTTGCAAAATGTGTCTATTACTGAAACAGAAATAATGGATATAATAAAATTTGTAATAACTAACAAAGCTGTTGGTGAAGACTTAATCAGTCATCTAGTTCTAAAGCGCACTAGTGAATCTATTTCTAAATCGTTATGCTTAGTGTTAAATCAATCATTACAAGAGTGCACATTCCCTTCATTATGGAAAATGAAATTGTTATGCCCTTATTCAAAAGGGTGATGCTTTAAACATACCTTCAAACTATCGTCACATTTCTCTTTTACGCTGTTTATGAAAACATGGAGCGTGTTGTATATAAACACGTGTATAACCATTATATATTGCACACAATTTAATTTATTGGAGTCAGGATTTCTATGAGGACATTCAACAGAATATTAAAATATTGGTATATTTGATCAACTTGTTCGATCTATTGACGATAAGAAACTTAATTGTATGATATTCTGCGATATATTCAAGACGTTGGGCCGAGTTTGACATCAGGGTCTCTTATCCAAAATAGAATATGTGGAAATATACTAAATTGAACAGAAAGTTACTTGTCGCATTGTACCCAATAATTATTTGTCGGCTCTGCGAAGTCGCAGTCATTTGCAGTAAATGCCGGTGTCCCTCAGGGCTCAGTTGTTTTTCCTGATTTATGTTTATGATATTGTAGAAAATACTGTCACAAATATGTGCAATAAAAACTGTACGTTGAATCACAATTTTGTACGTCGAAGTACAAAAAAATGTACTTAGACGTACATATTGTACGTCGAAGTGCATTTCTCTTTTTACCTAGGTCTTGTTGACTTTCGACCCAAATGGTACGCCATAGATTTGAGTGTAAAACTACACAACCAAGTCAGCTCCCTAGCGCTGTTACCATGAGTGTGTCGGTAGATGATATACGTTTGGACGCGTAGTAGCGATGCCTAAAATCTCAGAAAGTCCACGATCAATTTTGCCTTGCAATTCGTGGCATTCGTTGAAGATCGCATGATTGCGAAAACCTTGCATAAGGAAGGGCCCACATATTGTTGGTTCCAGTTGCCCAAACTGTCAGCGATGAAGGTTCAATAAAATGCTTCAATAAAATGTGGCATAAGAAATAAAAAAACAACAGAAGAGTGTATTTATTAGAAGCCCACAACACAATGTTACGTTAGAACATAAATAAATGTAAGCATATATCTGTAATGTTTTCTGATGTATGAAATATTATTTAACAGAGTATCCCAATAAATTTTATTTAACTTCCTGAAAGATATTTAGGGAGACTGTCAACCAAAAACCATCAAAGGAGTAATCTCTTTCAAAAAGATGTTTAATGTAGAAATATGCAATAAAAATGATTTACAATAGCGATTGAAAAAGGTTTACATTATGGATTAAAAGTTTTAAGAAAATGGTTTTATTTAAAACATGCACGCGCCCACTATATTTGTTGAAGCTATTTTGTTAACTTATTGATTGCCCCTGTGACGTAAGCGAACATTTTTGACAAACTCTCTTATATTAATTAACACTTCTAAACAGACTCAATCCACTTGATATAAACTTTTTTTTAAAATTGTCATCAATGGTAAATACAATTGTCCATCCTAGTTACAACATGATAAATATCAATGGAGCCACAGCAGTGACGTGCACAAAACAGGAGTCAGGTTAACCTACACCTTACCAAGGGCATTTCATTCAATTCACAATATCTCAAATCTTTTTCATTTAAGTTATTGTTCCATGAACTTACTATCGTTGACATCTATGGAATAGACAGTTTATAATGTATACAATCAAAACAGCTTACTGTTGTTTTCATAGCACTTTTGCTGAATAACAAAAACACAGACATTAATAAAATACATAATTTTCATCTCATTCATAATTATAACATAATAAATTAAAGAAAGCACACTAAATACAATATAAGAAAAAAATATAATTATTGCATTTGTAGGTGGTTTATTTGTCTGAATTAGAAACATGCAAAAAATCTATAGGTGATTAAATTAAAATTTAAATGCTGCATCAATAATTTGTACTTGTATGCACAGTTACTTAAGCTAAGAAAAAAGTATTAGCAATCTCACCAAACAAACGAAAAAACATATCTGAAAATACAATGTGTATACAGAAAATTATGGGACACTGGTCTTTTGTTCAATAAAAACACGAATCACTATATCAAGAAGACCATGGTACGCATGGTAACCACCTCAGCTTGGCAGCAGAAACATGCCTCTAATCTGTTTATGGCCTGCACCTCTCTATGAACCTCGGGTAGAGACACACCTCCCGGATGTGGTATCGGTTCAGGATCCAACACATGAACCTCTCCAGCCCCAGACCGTACCCGCCATGCTCGCACGTGCCATACTTCCTCTGAAAACATGCAATTTATCAATGGCGCCTTGCTATGGGAAAACTGATGACACACCATCACATGATTTTATTTTTAACAATTACGCAATGAACGACAAAGTTTTAGTCCGACAAGCTCAAATGCATGTTCATTCACTCAACCATTGTGACTGCTATATAAAGCTTTCTGCAAGGGAGCTTTTTAAAATACAGGTAAGTGTCCAATAGAGACAGCTTTACTTGCTAGGCACCAAAACATAACCACTCAAGCAGGCACATGGTTCATGGTTTCCAAACCTTGCTTAATACACCTATCTGTATTTTAATAATAACCAGTTATACTCTTTATCTCGTATCTTAATCATTAATTTTAATTTGCACAAATATTTACATGTTCAACTGAATATTCGCAAAAAATACTAACAAACCTTAAAATGACCATGTTTGCAAAAAGATTTGGAAAACGTTTGAAATGTAAAACTATTCTCTGACAATAGATACCTGGTCGGTGTACCAGTAGTAGTTAGTGGGGTCAATCTTCTCCCGTTGGAACCCTGCCAGGAGCTCCTCATAGTCCCATATCCTCATGGAGCCCCCGATGATCTCTCCCACATTGGGCATCAGCAGGTCAACCTGTGGGGGTCATAAACAATATAAGACGATGGGAACCCAAATTGGGAGTGTGTATTTTTAGCCTTAGGACCATCCACAGCCTTGCCCACACATGGCTTGAATGAAAGACACATTCAGTAAAATTTAAGGGATGGCCTTTGCCCTTTGGTTCCAATTTTACAGCACTATTTGTTCGGTTAAAGAATAAACGTAAATGATTATTTTATATTGTTATATTGTATTACAGTCAATCTTGTGCTTGCGACCACTTGAATTAAGCGACTTTTGTCTTATGCGACCACTTTAAATCCCGCCCGAGCGTTTTAACTATATTTTCATATTGTATTAAGCGACTTTTGTCTTACGCGACCAGTGACCGCTGATTTTAGTGTTTTTTGATGCCCAAGTCTTGAATTAAGTGACCGCGTTAAGGTAAAAGTGGTAAATCTGTTGACCGTTCAGGGACAAATCAGTGTTAATTGCTTATCTAAGCAGAAAACATGAACGATTACACCTTTGTTTTGATTTCACACCAGCCATTTTCCTTTGTCTCGATGACCGGTGCTGACTGCGTATCAATTTTTGGTGTCGAATAATACAGTGAGGTATTGCCAACAGTCTACAGGTTAACGAGTTTACTATCTGGGCAATAAGTGGCAAATTTTATCGCCGACTTTATTGCAGAAACAATGCGCCAACGTGACAAACATTTTCACAGTGTTCTCAAGTGTAAAAAATAAACTATTAATCGGTAACATGTAGCGAAATCTGGTCATTAAAAAATGTAATTGTTATTATGTTAATAAGTGTGTGTTAGCAAATTTTCCAATCAGGCGTGTTTATTTAGTTTTCAATCAAGGTGTTTAATTTATTTCCCTATGACCCATTATCGAGTCAGATATATATATAAGCTTCCATGCAGAAATTAAAATGTCAAAACGGAAAGTATTAACGTTAAATGAGAAAATTCGGGTATTGGAAGTGTCGAACAGCAAAAGTGCACGTAAATTTAATCGCGAATGAGTTTGGAATCGGAAAAACCCATTCTCCGTGCAAACTATTTTAATACTTTGTATTTAGAATTAGAGAGAACAAACACAACTTTTTTTAAGTAAAAAGTTGTTTTATTCATTTTATTTATATTTAGATTCATTTGATTACAAAAGCTGAAATCGCTGTGTCAACAGGAGATAATCCTATATCTGGCTTTAAAATCAAAGGTCCGCATTCATCCCAACTGGCCCTTTTTTAATTTAAAGACCATTTTATTAAGAGACCACTTTTGGTTACTCCCTTTAGTGGTCTCTATATACAAGATTGACTGTATAACATTTCTTCTAAAAATAGCAATAGCATCTTTTAACATGTGCCTTGTCAAATCATTGTGCATATCATGCTGATAGACCTTTCTTATATCTCACACTGACTTTTACAGTGACAAGAAGGTAATCAATATTTTGCTTTGTCATATTCTGACATGCACACTTCCCAAGTATCAGTAACTTTCATTTTGGATGTACTTTAATTTATTATAATTTGATCATATGAAAGAATCAAAGACACAAAAAAACAACTGTCTTCTGCAGATCCTTTTATTGAGTTATGAAATATTATTGTTTTACTGTAATTTTAATTTGTTTAACGGACCCATTTTAGTGAGGAAAAAATTCTGGATGACTTCTACTATCATGAACCCTTTTCCCAAACTTTTCTTACCGATTCTGTCAAACGTTTGTCATCTTTGCATCTGGGCATGTAAAAGGATTTAATTTCTGCTGGAAACTTGCACAGGAATATTGGTTCGTTAATTTGGTCTGTCATCTTGCGTTCAGGGGCCTCTGGGATATCCTGTTATAGGAAAACACATTGAACTATTAATCCACGAAATTCAAATAGTGAAAGAAAAATAATTAATTGTGCTTAGCTTAGCAATCATTTTGACTGTAGTATAATAAAATAATAATATTATTAACTTCTGACTCAGATATGAAGCTAGCTGCATAACCTAGTGGGCCTATTTATGGCAAACATATTAGTTCTCACACAAGGTTAAAGTTCTCAAGCATCTCAATGCATAATGTAGTGGGCATATAACATATGATGTCTGAGAACTCCAAACTTACATGTTCACAGCATAATTTTAAGAGAATGAAAACCTAATAATAAATTGTGTCTTGTTCTGGGAAAACTGGGCTTAATGCATGTGCGTAAAGTGTTGTCCCAGATAAGCCTGTGCAGTCTGCAAAGGCTAATCAGGGACGACACTTTCCGCTTTAATGGTATTTTTCGTTTAAAGGAAGTCCCTTTTTACCGAAAATCTAGTAAAAGCAGAAAGTGTCGTCCCTTATTAGCCTGTGCGGACTGCACAGGCTAATCTGGGATGACACTTTAGGCACATGAATTTTGCCCAGTTTTCTCAGAACACGACACAATTGATATTGTATAACTCACATCTCCAAACTCATAAAATGATCCGTCATCCTTGGTTATGTTGTTCTCTTTCAGGTACACGAGGGCTTCAGTGTATGCCATCCTTCTAAATGGCTTCTTTGGGGCTACAAAGTCCTGAAAATGGGATGAATCATTTTTCACCTGACATATAGATTTGGAGAAACAGAACTGCCAATAACTTGGAAGATAAAACAAGACTATTGCCAAGCAATATATGTCCCCTACCGGCTCCATCATTGTCAGATTTTTTTATTTAAAAAAATATTTGTTGCCATAGCAACCAGAATTTTTGATGTAGCAACAAAATGAAATTATGTGCATAATGTCCATATTGCAATCGATCCATGTTACAAGTTTCATGAGAAAATATGAAGAACTGTTAAAGTTATCGCAGGTTCCAGAAAAGTGTGACAGACAGAGAGACGCACAGAGCGCAAACCTGGGTCCCCTCTGGTGAAACCAGTAGGGGACAATAAAGGGACTTTACCAAGGTACCTGCTGAAAATTTGTATTTGTAATTGATCATCTAATGGCTGGTCACGTTTTTTTCTTGTATATCAGTTTATCCTTACTGCACTTCAATGTAAAATAGTGCCTATTTAACAACAATCTTTGAAAAAAAAAATGTTTTATTTTAAATGCCAACAACAAAATATAATTCATATAATTTCTGGGTCAAAGTTGCTTATAGCAATTTGAAAATCGAACACATGCCTTATGTACCATTCTAAATCAATTAAGAATTTGGCATGTTATGAAAACAAATAATCTTGTCCTGGAGAATACTTAACATTAGAATCTCTTAAGGCATTAACAAGTTAGGGGCAGTGCAATACCTTCGCCAAGCAAGACATGTTTAAACTTACCAGGGCTGGAATAAATGAAAAAGTAACTTTAATATAGTAAGGAGTAATTTATTGATAAATTTGGCTCAACTCTTTCAAAATTGCGGTCAGTAGTACCTAAACTCCAACAAAATCCTGACAACTTCCCACACCTAAAAGTGAGGACTGCCAAACTGTTCACAGTAAGGACTGCCAAACTGTTCACAGTAAGGACTGCCAAACTTTTAACAGTAAGGACTACCAAACTTTTCACAGTAAGGACTACCAAACTTTTCACAGTAAGGACTGCCAAACTTTTCACAGTAAGAATTGCCAAACTTTTCACAGTAAGGACTGCCAAACTTTTCACAGTAAGGACTGCCAAACTTTTCACAGTAAGGACTGCCAAACTTTTCACAGTAAGGACTGCCAAACTTTTCACAGTAAGGACTGCCAAACTTTTCACAGTAAGGACTGCCAAACTTTTCACAGTAAGGACTGCCAAACTTTTCACCTAACATTACCAGCCTTGAATATGAAGTTCCAGAAGGTCTGGAAACCCCTACATGGATAAAACAGCATGACAGCAATAGCTATACATAAAGAGTAGTGTTAAACGCTGTTAAAAGTGTGCAGTACTTGTATTATGCTGTGTAAAAATGTAAAAGTATCTTCCAGCATCAGAGATTGTGACGTTAATGACTTACAGGGTTGAGTTCATACACTATTTCTGCAAAAGGGGACTTCAGGATTCTATCCACAACATCGCATACTAGATCTTCCAGCCTGCACAGCAGATCTTCAAACTTGATGAAGGGGCATTCCGCTTCAACGTGGGTATATCTGCAAAGAAAGCAAAATAAAAATAGTTTAGAACACACAACAGAAAGAGTTACGAATACAGATGGTCTGGAATAGTGTTTGTACCTATATCAAACACGAGCTTTGTCACAGAGAGACCAACAAAACAGACATGAGTATTCCTCATATGTCTTTCGTACTTTTTCAGCTATAGAAGGATCCAGATTTTAATTTGTCACCTGTTATCATAGCAACCACAGTTTTTGTCTAAGGACAAAAATGAAATAACATGCATAGACTCTATATGACCCTCTATTCACACATCAAGTTCCATAAACCTATCATTCATTTACTTTTTGAGTAAGCGCCTATTCCAGATTTTAATTAGTATTTATTTATTAGCAGGGAAAATTTTTGTCCCACAAATAACTGATATAAAGTCTTCATTACGAAAAATCTACCGTAAGTACTTTTTGCACAGAATCCAGATTCGGAAAAGAACACATTCAGACCTGTGATAAACCTACATATAGACCCCACTGCTTACACTGGTAGGGGATGAATAAGAAAACAAGAAATAAAGATGTAAGAATTATGGCCACATTAGACCATCTTTTTTTTTTAGTTAGTTTAAGTTTTATGTTGATTCATATAAATGTTCAATGAACCTTCATTTACACTAAAATTAAGAAAGTTCAAAGGTCAGGTAATTTTTCCAAAATGGCGGACAAATAGAGCTTAAATTACTCTGCTAAATGTCTTCTGGTGCGCGAATTTTCCGCCCGGTAAGAACTTGCAATACAGAACACATCTCCCATAGCCGGTAGGGCAGTTTCCAAGTACAGCTGTGAGGACTGGGTCAAATACGCCTGAAATACAAGTGTGCAATGGAGGGTTGTAGTAAGAGACAAGTAATTGCAGACTTTCAATTGTGTTGTCATAGATGAAAATGAAAAGACATGTTAGTACTACCATAATTGTAGATTCATCAAAGATATGTTCACCATATAAATATATAAACACAAAATAAGCAATAACATATTACAATCTGGCTATGATATGAGTCGCTGTCTGTAAAAACTGGACTCAATGCATGTGCTTAACCCTTTCAGTGCTGGAACCGAATTTTGAAGGCCTTTGCAAACAGTTTGGATCCAGATGAGACGCCACTGAATGTGGCGTCTCATCAGGATCCAAACTGTTTGCTATTCTGATAGTATTCTTTGAAACAAATCGAAGAAAATGCTAATTTTAGAAATTCAGCAGATGACATTTTTGCAGACGACAAATTTCCCAGCATGCAAAGGGTTAAAGTGTTATCACAGATTAGCCAGTGTAGCCCACACAGGCAAATAAAGTATGACAATTTCCGCTTTAAAGAATTTGTGTTTATAAGCAGTCTCTTCAAAAGGAAAATCCAGTTTAGGTAGAAATTGTTGAACCTTATTAGCTTGTGCAGACTCCACAGGCTAATCTGGAATAATGCATTGACACACATGCAATATACCCAGTTTTCCCATACAGGGCCTTTAAAATCTATCTGTCTATCAATGCAATAACCAACTTCCTCAACCCATTGATTAAAGGACATTTTTTTTAAATATGTATACATTGAGCATGTGAAGTATTTGAACGTCGATATCAACTTCAAATTCTTATAAAAAGATACGTTCATGGTTACCTACAGCAGCAGCATATTAAACAAGAGTACCGCGTAACTGGTGCCACGCTCGGCTACGGGTGCAGTTTTGAACAAGAGCACCATCTTGCGGGTGCAGACCGCTCATCTATTTTTCTTTTTAAAGGTGAAGGGATTCAATTCAATTTCAATCACAAAGGAGGGAGGGGTGGAGTGGAGAGGGTGTATAGTGTGGGGGTGTGGTCATTTATTAAATTATCTTCCAAAAATGCAAAAAAAAACCTGTTTAAAAAAAAAAAAAATAGGGGGGGGGGGTTGAGGCGGGGTAGTGTGGTGAGGGTGCGGTGGTCATTTATTAGATGATCTTTAAAAAAAAAATTGGGGGGGGGGGATTGGGGAGGGGGGGGTCATGGGGGATGGTTTGGGTGGAGTCTATTGTAGTATGTCATGTAAGAGTTGTTTTGTCAAAGTATCAATCAAATCTGATCATAAATAACGAAGTCATGGAAATTTTTGCGAAATTTAATAATTTGACCTTCAGAGTCAAGGTCATTCAAAGATCAAGGTAAAATTCAACTTGCCAGGTACAGTACCCTCATGATAGCATGAAAGTATTTGAAGTTTGAAAGCAATAGCCTTGATACTATAGAAGTAAAGTGGATCTAAACACAAAATTAAACCATATATTCAAAGTTACTAAGTCAAAAAAGGACCATAATTCTGTAAAAATGACAACCAGAGTTATGCAACTTGTCCTTTACTGTCCTCATATGATAGTTTGTGAGTGTTCCAAGTATGAAAGCAATATCTATGATACTTTAGGGGTAAAGTGGACCAAAACACAAAACTAAAACCAAATTTTCAATTTTCTAAGTATAAAGGGCCCATAATTCCGTCAAAATGCCAGTCAGAGATACATAACTTTGCCTGCACAGTCCCCGTATGATAGTTAGTAAGTGCTGCAAGTATGAAAGCAATAGCTGTGATACTTAAGGAATAAAATGGACCTAAACACAAAACTTAACCAAAAATTTCAATTTTCTAATATAAAAAGGGCACATAATTCTGTCAAAATGCACGCCAGAGTTATCTAACTTTGCCTGCCCAGTCCCCTCATGATAGTAAGTAAGTGTACCATGTTTGAATGCAATAGCATTGATACTTTATGAGAAAAGTGGACCTAAACGCAAAACTAAACCGGTGGCCGACGCCAAGGTGATGACAATACATGACCTTGACCTTTGACCTAGTGAACCCAAAATGGGTGTGGCGTGTATAACACACCAAGGTGCATCTACATATAAAGTTTCAAAGTTGAAGATGGAAGCATTTTTATTTTAGAGCCAATGTTAAGGTTTTAGCATGACGCGGACGTCAGACAACACAACGATCTGGCTATGACAATACCTCGGGTTTTCTCCGAAAACGCCGAGAAAATAAAATTAATGAAATCTTGTTGACAACAAATACCAGTATTTTACTATTCATGAATTACAACGTGTTGACCACAACAGAGCAATCTCATCATCAGTATTGCTCAGGGGACTGAATTTACAGTAAGCTGTGTACAGGTACACCTAAATCTCATTAGTGGGTATGGTGTCTGCTCTGCGAACAAGACCTTTTGGTTGTGATCGCCACTTGGGAAGCTATATAATACAAGAATCTTTCAGAACACTAAATTCTACCTAGAAAAGGTCTAGTGTCTTATTAAGTCTTAGGGTCTCAGTTTATACATGTATGAGCTTAAATAAAAAGGGTTCAAAATCACTAAATTGAAGATCTGGTGTTTCCCAGGACACTGACATTAAAAACCAAAGGCTTTAAATGCAATCAAGGTAAGTGGACGGATTTAAACTTTAACCAATACCTCTTGTCCAAAGTAGTTGAATTTAAATAGGGTTGAACCGCCTTCGACCTGCGTTTGCACAAGTGTGGGTGGAGTAACTTCAAAATAGCCATTAGCAAAATAGTGTTCTCTGAAGGCCTGCATCACCACTGAGCGCATCTTCAATATTTTGGACGTCTGTAAAGGTCATGTGATAAATTTTTAAAAAACAAACAAAAATGTATCCATACTTGGATTACCGTTATATCAAAATGAATCAAACACAGATATATCACAATGGAGAATGTAGATCAACAAGAGATGCTTTTAAAAAGGCTTTGTAAGCTCTAAGTTAAAAGAAGTTTGTTCATTTTGAAAAGATAAAAGGAAACTTTGGGACACAGATATGAAATTGGTTGAATGGCTTTATTTTATAAATCAAGAGAAAAAGCTTGTTATTGGGAACAAGAGTTGTGTTTGTGAGAAACACAATGCCCCCTAATGCGCCGCTTTTTGTTGTTGTTGACCTTTGACCTTGAAGGATGACCTTGACCTTTCACCACTCAAAATGTGCAGCTCCATGAGATACACATGCATGCCAAATATGAAGTTGCTATGTTCAATATTTCAAAAGTTATTGCAAAACTTAACTGTAAGGTTAAAGTGTTTTTAGTTGTTTTTTTACCTTTGACCTTGAAGGATGACCTTGACCTTTCACCACTCAAAATGTCCAGCTCCATGAGATACACATGCATGCCAAATATGAAGTTGCTATGTTCAATATTTCAAAAGTTATTGCAAAACTTTACTGTAAGGTTAAAGTTTTGGGACAGAATGACAAACAGAAAGACACGCCAAAAACAATATACCCTCGATCTATCAATCAGGGGGCATAAAAATTCAACAATCCAACTTCTATTAAGTTAACAAACACACATTTTCTCGAAATATTCAGGATCAGCTTAAAACTGAGGTCCATAATTAAGGCCCTAATTGGTTAATATTTTGGTTATTATTTTATGATAAACTTTACTATTCTCTCTCAACAGACTTACAGACGGATACACCAACAGACAGACATTAGAAAACCAATATTCCTGCGATAGTCAATCTGTATAATACAGATTTTAGTAGGAAAGCGACCAGTGGTTACCAGGCTTGACAATCCATGACCTACAATGGTTGGAGGATTACTAAATCTGCCAATGATTTCTCTACGTACCATGATGTGTATACATGGCCTACAAATATTGGTCTATTACTTAATCTATACAAGTTTTCTCTACGTATCATGATGTGTATACATGAACTACAAATATTGGTCTATTACTTAATCTATACACCTTTTCTCTACGTATCATGATGTGTATACATGGCCTAAAAATATTGGTCTATTACTTAATCTATACACATTTTCTCTACGTATCATGATGTGTATACATGGCCTACAAATATTGGTCTATTACTTGATCTATACACATTTCCTCTACGTATCATGATTTGTATACATGGCCTACAAATATTGGTCTATTACTTAATCTATACACGTTTTCTCTACGTATCATGATGTGTATACATGGCCTACAAATATTGGTCTATTACTTAATCTATACACGTTTTCTCTACGTATCATGATGTGTATACATAACCTACAAGTATTGGTCTATTACTTAATCTATGCACGTTTTCTCTACGTATCATGATGTGAATACATGGCCTACAAATATTGGTCTATTACTTAATCTATACACGTTTTCTCTATGTATCATGATGTGTATACATGACCTACAAACATTGGTCTATTACTTAAGCTATACACGTTTTCTCTACGTATCATGATGTGTATACATGAACTACAAATATTGGTCTATTACTTAATCTATACACGTTTTCTCTATGTATCATGATGTGTATACATGAACTACAAATATTGGTCTATTACTTAAGCTCAGGGATCATATTTTTTTCGGTTTTGTCGGTCCTAGACCGATTCGGGTCATGAAAGACCGATTGAAAATCCCAAAGAGTCGGTCCGATTCTGTTTGCTAAAATTCCCATGTCATGAAATCGATTACGCAGTGCACATGCTAGCATACCCTAATTACATTCTTATCTCGATTAGGTGTGATAAACCATTTACTGCAGTCTCTAAACCGGTCAGGACCAGTCTATTGCACCTCAGCCGACTAGTATCAGCGTGTAACCCCAAACAACGAAGATTCGTGCGGTTGTGTATCAGTCAAGCGTGAATAACCCAGTGTCAATATCAAACGATAATTTCACTGGCTTATACCTAGCACACTAATCTGTTCATAATGTGTGCTCGTCCACGATAAAATCGTGGACAGTTTTACTTCGGAGATTAAAACCTCGATGTTATCCTCGTGGAAATTGTGCATTTCATGCATGATACAGTCAGTAAACTTTCATATAAACAAAGAAGAAAATCGGATATTGTGCAATAATTGTGGGCGGACCTTATACACTGAAAGCACGCGCTGTAACTAAACAATACATGCCGATACATTTTCCACCAGCGTAATAATCCGGCAATAAATTAACTTCACATAAAATAGTACACAAGAAAAATAATATACATTGTATAAATCTTAAGTAAAAATCGTGATAGAATCGAAATAATTTGTGTCCTTTATTGTTTGTTGTTGAATAACCCACGACCGGAAGTTAAGATGCGTGGTTTTTAATCACTCGTGTTTCGCACTCGTGATTTAATCCCTACGCATCTTAACTATCGGCCGTGGTTTATTCGACAACAAACTATAATGTACACAAATTGTTTTTCAACTATTTGGTTTTATTATTGCCAGTAGCCAACCTACGCACAGACATTTGTTAGATTCAATGCATGTGTGTAAGCTATTATCGAGTCGACAATGATTTAAAACATCGGTATAGACTTACACAGATTATTAATGAAAAGTCAGATAAAACAGTTACCGAAACAACAATTAAATAGCTAATGATAAAACCAATTGAAAAAACTCCTATGTTCCGTTAAAAGAAATACTTAAGGCAATTTAACTTGTACGTTATTATACCCTTTTCATGAATGGCAAAATCAATGGTATATATTTTAACGTAATTTGTCATAATTTCGGATAAAAATTTTCGGACACTTTTTCCCCATTTAAATCCAGACCGATTGATGTTGCTGGAAAATATGATCCCTGCTTAAGCTATACACATTTTCTCTTCGTATCATGATGTGAATACATGACCTACAAGAATTGGTTGATTACGAAAGCTATGAACATTTTGTCCATGAATCAATTATGTGCCTGTAAATAGTACATGATTGTACTGGACAATTACTAAAGCTACCCACGTTTTCTCCGCGGATCATGATGTGCCTGTTGTCGAGCTGCACATCCACATGGGCACTCTCGTTGAGCAGGTTGTCTGCCCCACCTGGTGGCGAGGGGCCCACAAGCTCCCAGTAGTCTACGCTCATCTCATGGTCACCAGGAGCCTGCAAGGGCCACATGTAAATTGTCTGGGGTTTGACTTAGTAGCATTGTAATTAACCCTTTACGACTCAGAAGCATAGCGAAAATGGTTATGTGCAAACAGCATAAAACCAGACCAGCCTCCAAGTAACTTGCAGTCTGTTCAAGTTTTATGCTGTTTGCTGCTCATCAGTAACTAAGGGTTGGAAACAAGCCTTTAAAACTTGAATGCAGTAAGAAAGGTCTTTAATAAAATGTAACTTTCTTACTACACATGTGTAAAATATGTATCTAAGGGATAAAGGTTTAAATAAATAACTAATAATGGGCTTAAACTTGAGCTTCAATGGCGAGTTAAATCTAACAAATGTTATATATAGTCAAGAAATGTTTATATGTTTTGCTTTTTCATTATCCTGCAAACATGAAGGTTTATTTTTACATTTAGGATATCCGATTTTTCTCATGATTTTAAACAGTGAATTTAATCAGTAAGTAACGTTAACTCTGTAAATAGGTCAAACATTTCTCAAACAGAATTATAATATTTTGATGAATGAGCCAGCTTCAAGGAATTTAGAACACTTAGAATACAGGAACTAGTGAATCTCGAAAATGATTCTCACCTTTTGACCATTAAAGACAGCTTACCGTTTTTCCTTGAGGCAGCTCTTTGATGACACCATATATGCAGATAGAAGCTTCAGTGGCTAATGTCAAAGCATCATAAGATTGGCACTAAAATATGAATGGAGGCATTTTTTGTTTTGTTTTTATGTGACTATTTATTTATATCCCTACTGTGTATACAACTGTGTACTAAAATCATGATTCAAAATATCAATATATTATGTAATAGGTTTGTTAGTTACTTTAATGCAAGATGGTTGGAAATTAGATAATCATACGACAGTAGATAGACCATGTGATAATGATATGTATTATTTAATATCAATCATTCAACAGCATGTAAAATACATTGTAAATTCTATGGTCCCATTCCATCAAAATAACTGCACATTTTCAAAATCATTGATATTGTGTATGTTGAAGCAGTTTTGTTAAACGTACTGTTTACATGAAAACTAGCAAATTATTTGTATTGATATCCCACTAATATATTTTTTGTTTATGGATGGGTACAAATCCCTTGATTTACGGTATAATCCTAAAAATAATAATTAAGTGTAGGGTAATTGTTTTATGCATTGCATTAAACCTCATTGATATATATGCATCAAGAAAGTTTCATCTTCTATAGTACTGAGATATAGCCCTGAAAAGTTACAACATACAAAAACAACAAAGGGAAATAACCCTCATTTATGAAAGCATAGGGTTATGGTTTTTATGCATTGCACTTAATCTCCTCGTTGATATTTATACACAGATGCAATTTCATGTTAATATCTTATATAGTTTCTGAGATATAGCCCTGAAAAGTTTGTGACAGACGGATGCACAAACAGACGGACAATGCCTTGGGCGAGGGATGACAAAATAAGTTTATGACAGTTGAATAAGTTGAACTTCTAACATAACCACATTTTAAGTGACTTTTACCTCATCATTTTTTAAACTTTAAAGTTCAATGACTGCAAATATATATGAAACATTTTTTTAAGCAAACACAACTTACATCACGAGAACAAAAGAAGTCACTGAAAGAGACAAAGGCCCCATAGTATTATTTTGGCACAAGATAGTTATCTTGATGTTCTCTGCAATGCCTCCCAGTGTTTCTTATCATTATACGATCTTTCTTAGATTCCCTTCAAAGTCTATATTTAGTTTAATTATTTATTTTTTTCTTGAGATATCTTTTCAAGTATTCTTTACATGGAATGAGTTTTTTATATCAACATTGGGAACCATGTTTTATCATTAATAGGCCTCATATACATGTTTTTTTCAAAGTATTAAGACAACTTTCAATACGTACAAGCAGGTCAGTGAAGACACACTGCAGGAATCCAGTGCCATCTCTAAGGACCACAAACATGAGATTCTTTCCCTGGCGCCTCAGTCGATGAACCCAGCCATACAACTTCACACGTATATTGCGGTTGGAACCGGATTCCCGGATCTTTATCTGATACCGATTAAACTGGGTTATTTATTTTGGTATTTACAATTGAATAGAACTGCATTAAAGAAGCCATGATACAGAGGAATATTAAAAATATAAACAACTGCAATAGGGCGATGGTGTTGCAATATCTGTCAGCTGAATCCTAAATTCTGAAATGTGTCTGAGCTGTAACTATGTTATATTTTTTTCTTTTTATTAATTTCTTTTTGAGGAGAAAAAATACTGGTTATTAACACATCATGTAGTCATCCCTATGGACCATGATGGTAATTGTGATTAATATATGAGGACAATGTTGAACAGCACACATAGATGATAAATAAAACATGTGTATAAACTGGAAAACAAACATGTTGACCAAAATTTCCCACACTTGTTCCTTCAGTACTTTTTTCAGAAGAAACCAATGAGTTTTCTCCCTAAAAAAAAATAAGGGGCCAGGACAAAGGTAAGTGGCTAAGGGCTCATGCTTATTTGTAGTCCTCATAAACACACTAGTTTTGCAGCAGGCAGGCTTGCATCCTGGGTCAACACAATCTTTCTGGCTTCTTCCAGGTTTTTCTCACGTCTTTCAGAATCTTCTGCCTAGTAATACAATACCACATAGTTATGACCTCCTTTTAATAATGCAATACCACACATGTATTAACTCCCTTTTATAATGCAATACCACATAGTTATTACCTCCTTTTAATAATGCAATACCACACATGTATTAACTCCCTTTTATAATGCAATACCACATAGTTATTACCTCCCTTTTATAATGAAATACCACACATTTATTAAATTCCTTTTATAATGAAATACTACACAGTTATTACCTCCCTTTTATGATGAAATACGACACAGTTATTACCACTCTTTTATAATACAATACCACAGTTATTACCTCCCTTTTATAATGAAAAACCACACAGTTATTACCTCCCTTTTATAATGCAATACCACACATGTATTAACTCCCTTTTATAATGCAATACAACACAGTTATAACCTCCCTTTTATTAGAAAATACCACACAGTTATTACCTCCCTTTTGTAATGCAATACCACACAGTAATTACCTCCCTTTTATAATGATGTTATTACTACTTTTATAATGCAATACCAAAGTTACTAATTCGGTTTAATAATGCCAAGCCACAGTTACTACCACAGTATAGTAATGTTATATCATGTTACTACCTTTGCCTAATAATGCAATACCAAACAATTACTAAACCAAGCTTTTATGCTTATGAAAAACTTTTTGGCTAAAAATTGAGGGTCCATTTAGTTTTAAACAAGCAAACATAAGCCATGGATTAAAGTCTCGTGTACTTCATGTAAATTAACAGAAACCCCAGTTTTCTATGATTTAGAAATAACAACTTTTATAAGTTTGATGCATTGTTGGAAACGAATGATGCAGGACAGTCCAAGATATGTCCACCTATTTCTTAAACAAATTGTGCTGTTAGTGTAAGTTTGCAATTAACATTGCACGAAATCGTACCTAAATGATAAATATGTTTGCAAGAGTTAACTGTACACTAAAATACATGAAGACAGACAGAATAGTTTTAACAACTCACTTTTGAGCATAAAAACAGAGTAAAACAGTACAAAATCATTATATATATATCTATGTACAAAACCACTCTAAAAGTTACGAGAGATGATGGTTCTAAAAAATATAATAGTGTTCAACAATTATATACATCATTAAAACTTTCACATCTGATAGAAATATATAAAAGATCCTTAAATGATTATTCTGTTGAAAACCCAGATGTAAACATTTAAGTACACTTACATCTTTTTTGGCTTTATCGGCAGCTTTGCTAGCTTCTCTCTGCCAAATCTTTTGCTGCTTTTTCAACTGGGATTTAGCAGCAGGCTCAAAATTCTGTTAGATTAAAATAACGGTAATAATGAAATATTTTTTCTCAAGTTATGTTGTGAGTTTCCATATTAAATGTTAGAAATTTTACATTAGTAAAAACAGAAAACCTATTGAAAGCTTCTATGTAATTTTATGTTCTCTTTGAATGAAGAGTGCTACTAGATTTCTAATGTAAAACACATCATTTGTGTTAATGAAATGTTTTTTCTTAACTGGTCCCAAACTATTTCACATCAATGAATATCATAGTCTATAAATATTGGAGAAAAAAGGAAGTTTTTATCTGATAATCCACAAAACATTTCTCATAATCTTCACCATACAGAATTATGGAGGCATGAGACAGATGTTGCAGTGACATTATTGACATACTGGTGGAGCTTATGAAGATCTAGAAACAACATGATGTCTGAGTATTTGTTAAGGTAAATTCTGGGTATCTTATTACCCTGGTTGTACAGCATAAAGGTTATATGTCTAAACCTTGTAAGAAAAAATGTCATAAAAATGTTCAATTATTAATGTCACAAAGATCAACAAAAGCACCACATAACGGGTGCCAACGCTCGGCTGCGGGTGCAGTTTTGAATAAATGAAAGCTTGTCAGAATATTCTTTTTAAGAGGTCACAGTGACCTTGACCTTTGACCCCAAAATGGGTGTGGTGTGTAGAACTCATCAAGGTCCATCTACATATGAAGTTTCAAAGTTGTAGGTGGAAGCACTTTGATTTTAGAGCCAATGTTCAAAAGGTTAACAAAATGTAAAGGTTTTAGCATGACGCCAGACAATGAGCTGGCTATGACAATACCTCGGGTTTTCTCCGAAAACAGCCGAGCTAAAAAGAACATGGAAAGAACACACAAGATTATGTAAATTTACTAGAAACTTGTGAGTTGGGACCAATTATCTAAACTTTGTATAACATATTTTTATACACTAATGGAAGACATGTAATGCGACCAAAACATCGAATGTTACTTAATTACAATTATTTTGTTCCACTTCTTGGCATCTTCTATATGTAAGTTATATTATGAATAAATTGAACATCAGCTTCTATTTATGCAGACTAAAAAAGTTAGTTATAATTTCCATTTTTCGTACTTTCTTCAATAAGATATGACACTAGGTAATTAATGAAAGTAGCTTCTATTCAAGCATGCCAAGCTTGCACAGAAAACATTACTTAAGTGCAAACAGGAACAAGTTTAAACTGTAAAGACATAGGAAGCTTTTAACCCACCTGGCCATCTGCTCCGTCTACATAGATAGTTGGGAATGGCTCCTGGCCTGCATGCCTCATGGCCTGCAATAATATTTTGTAATAGATAAAACACAAGGGCTGTTTGTAAAACATGCATGCCCCCATATGGGCTGTCAGTTGTAGTGGCAGCCATTGTGTGAATACGTTTTTGTCACTGTGACCTTGACCTTTGACCTAGTGACATGAAAATCAATAGGGGTCATCTGCAAGTCATGATCAATGTTCCTATGAAGTTTCATGATCCTAGGCGTAAGCTTTCTTGAGTTATCATCCGGAAACCATTTTACTATGTCAAGTCACTGTGACATTGACCTTTGACCAAGTGACCTGAAAATAATAGGGGTCATTTGCGAGTCATGATCAATGTATCTATGAAGTTTCATGATCCTAGGCGTAGGCGTTCTTGAGTTATCATCCGGAAACCATTTTACTGGTTCGAGTCACTGTGACCTTGACCTTTGACCTGAAAATCAATAGGGGTCTTCTGCGAGTCATGATCAATGTACCTATGAAGTTTCATGATCCTAGGCGTAAGCGTTCTTGAGTTATCATCCGGAAACCATTTTTCTGTGTCGAGTCACCGCGACCTTGACCTTTGACCTAGTGACCTGAAAATCTGTAGGGGTCAGCTGCAAGTCATGATCAATGTACCTATTAAGTTTCATGATCCTAGGCCTAAGCGTTCTTGAGTTATCATCCGGAACCATTATACTGGTTCTAGTCACCGTGACCTTTAACCTAGTGACCTGAAAATCAATAGGGCTCATCTGCGAGTCATGATCAATGTATCTATGAAGTTTCATGATCCTAGGCTTAAGCGTTCTTGAGTTATCATCCGGAAACCATTCGGTGGACAGAGGGACGGACGGACCAACATGTGCAAAACAATATACCCCCTCTTCTTTGAAGGGGGGCATAAATATCTGAATACAATACACACTGCTGCAATATGTACATACAACAGAAATTTCTGTAATGTTTCCACATATTAAAAAGTACATATTAAGGTTCTGAAATAATTAAACAATGATATTACATGTATTAGCAGAATTATACTCAGCAGTGACTGACAACTCATCATACCATAATATGCCCTTTTATCTGTTATTTTTTAATAAGACAATTATTTTAATTTAGTTCCCTTTATAGCTTTTGCCTGTTTTGGTTGACATAGACTGACAATTTTCAATGAAGTAAACTTCATTAATTTAGGCTGGCTTGGTTGAGGGTACACACAGGATTACTATTGCAAAATGTTGAAACTACCAAGAAGAGAAGTTGCTCGATGTTGATTGTAATGACATTCAACATCATAAAGAAGGCTTCCTCTTACTGACAACTTATACCCGGTATGTATGAATGACAATGGCGATTTTAGAACAATAGGAAACTTTTGAACCCTGTTCTACTGATTCTTCCTTTACCTGAATAACTGTTTTAAATGGTTTGCCTTCTGTGCCATCTCCTGACTCATCAGATCCTCTTGCTTCTGATGTATACAATGCACCTAAAAGTGAAATCATGTTAATACATTTACTATCGTGGATTATATAGTTCAAGATTATTTCTCACAATACTATTAATTAGAGTGTCTTCTATTACTGGTACATTGTCCGTCCTGAACTTCAATGGAAATATTGTTCAACAAGTGGGCTAAATAATAGTTTCAAGTTTCGTAGTTGCCCTTTGATCCTTCCTTAATTATTAATATAATACATGACCCATATGAGCATGTGACAATAGCTTATGAATTACTTACTGCAATGGGACCAGAGTTAAACTGGATATTGTTGCATTACTTGAAATGTGATGAATACACTTTGACGCAACAGAAATTAATATGAAGCAAGTTGTAAAAACAAACAATTTTGGGTGTGGCCAGTATTTGTAGAGAGCCAAAATACAATTCCATTACATACCAAATACAAGAATTAAAGATGTTACATACCACAGGGCCGTACCCAGGATTTTTTTACTGGGGGGGCCCAACCGGGGAGGGTTTGGGAGGGGTCCCCCCCCTCCCTATATATATACTTTTTTAATTTGGCACTTTGCAAGGTGAATTTTGATGCTTATAAAAACCGTATTTTGTGATACGAATTAATTGAATATAACAAGTAAATCAGCTCATTTCGGAAGTCTTAAGCTTTAAACATTGGTGTGAATGCACAACAATATTAAAAGCTTTAGATTTCCGAAACTTACAGGTTTAAACTGACGATAATCCACATCAACGCTTGTATTGCTTCCACCATTTTTTTCACAAATCAATAACGTCACACGTTTTTTTAATTCTGATTTTTTTGGGAAAGACCTTGCCATTTTTGAGGAAAAAAATTGCGCGAAACGCCTAATTTTGAGGGGAAATAATGAAAGTCTTAAATAATCAATTTAACATATTTTACTGTTTTCAAGCAAATTTAAGGAAAGAGATAATTTAATTATACAATATTTTTCTACACTGGATTAGGTTAACTTATATGAGATCAATTTGTTGCTTCAATCTTCATTTTTTTACCAATGAGCCATTAATAGGTTGATATTACTCAATTCTCAGTACTCAATTATTTTAAATACTGAATTTTGCCAAATTCTTATCTATTGTTCGGCAAATTTATGAATCTGCTTTTCTTTTAAACAAACATGTTAACTATCTCATCGTAGTCTTTTTCAGTGATTTCCTTTCAAAAATTATCAATACTCAGTTTTAATAACTTAGTCAGTGTTTTTGTTCCGGTTCAAGTTCAGGGCCCTATTCTCAATGCAAAAAGTATATATTGGGACCTTAAAATTCCCAATAAAAGGTTTCCAAAAAAAAACACCAATTAATCTTTTAGAAGGGAAAAATACGTCTAGGGCCTTCTCAAAGAAGGAAAAAACCTGCGTCGGCAATTATCAGACCATAGTCTACGACCTCCTGTAGCAGTTGCTTCCATTCGCTGCACTTATCAAAATACATGTTACATCAACCATTGATAGATGAAGCATTCATGATCACAATGGGGGACTGATCGGGGATGTGTGTACAAGGCGATAAGAAAAATTGCCAAGGAGCTTATCTCGATTTGCGAGCGTTAATCCCCTTGTTTATCAGGGACAATAAAACATAGCTGCTCTTTTGTTTTGAGGGAAAGTGTACTGTGGGCCCTTGCACGAGAGAAAAAATTGCAGTGGGCCGATTATTTAAAAAAAATCATAGTTCGACAGCCAGCTGGGGGGGCCCGGGCCCCTGGGCCCATGGCCTGGGTACGGGCCTGTACCAAAACCCAGTGGGTTTTGTGGTTTCAGAAGATTGTACAAGTTACTTTTCTTCATCTATATAAAGTAGTAGACTCCCTGAATGAGGCCAGTTTCTAATCAGCATCAGCTTTCCAACTATTTAATGGGCTGTGTTCACACTCGCTACACCATCTTCGAGTTGAAATTGTTTTAAACAAAGCTGTGCTCTCATTGGTTAATAACAGAGGTGTGGCTTTCATGTAAAATATTTCCAGGTGAATTCAAAGATGACGTAGCTAGTGTGAAAACAGCCCGTTGAATGGTTGGCAATCTGATGCTTGCAACAGATTGGACTCTGAGAGATATTTATGTTAGTAAGTGTTACAAACGTTCAATTTTGATTGTAAGATATGTGTAATTACAATTTTTATGACTGTCAAACCAAATTAATGCTTGCAATTTGTTTTTAATGCAGCCAGATTGAGTCTAATAAATGTTTTTGCAAGTATGCTCTTTGATGACCGCTTTATGGAAAACTTAAACACTGTAAGAACAGGAACCTATTTATCACTAAAGTATGAAGTCTTCTGGATTGTTTGATACCAAGATTAACCAATCAGTTGAAAGTTGATTGAGCAGTGAGCTACAGAAATGGGCTGGTGTGCTGAGATCAGTATTTCAAGGGTCTCAGTCACATTCCTTTTCATTTATACAGGTAAAAAATATTTTTTAAACACAAATTTTTTTATTGTGTATAAAAAATTGAAAATTTTGAGGGGTAGTACCTATGGGGAGGTGGCAGTGGGGGGGGGGGGGGGGGGGGGGGGGGGTGAGCGGGTAGCAGCTTATGCCGCTTGTGAATGCAACTGGTAAAAAATATAGAACTTTAGCTTTAGAAGTTCACTTTTTCTTTCCTATACTTAACAATGCTTAATATTTCATATATTCATAAATTTTGTTGAATACACATTTTACAATTAAAACTCAGTTAATTATTTAAGTTAACCTTTGGTGCTAAGATAGGCGCGTGCATAATATTCGTCCACCCGTTTGTTGTAACCATATTTACGATAATATATCGGTATCCGAATTTAAGAACTGTCCGAATTAAGGCACCTTGTCGGCATAATTAAGGAGTGGTGACGCGTGTTCGGCCCGTTTCTTTTTACCACAAAGCAATAAGTAAAGAAGATAATATTGTAAAATTACAAGCATACCCAAACTCATTTCTGCAACTTTTTCAGCAACATCAGTCATGACAACAGAGTTGACAAAAAATAACTTAAATTTTCTAACGTTGCATCAGACAACACGCACGTCAATATGGACATGTGTACACCGGAAATAGTCGGCCTAGCTCGGAACAAGCATTCTATACATAGATGGTGACGTCACTACGTTAGTCAGTAAGACCGCATTGTGTACACACCAATCGGGAATCCTCGGACAATTCCGCCATGACGGCGATCGTCCCTCGGCAATCGGGAATCCTCGGACAATTCCGATCGAAGGGCGATCGTCAACGCTTATGCCTAGGATCATGAAACTTGATAGGTAGATTGATCATGACTCGCAGATGACCCCTATTGATTTTCAGGTCACTAGGTCAAAGGTCAAGGTCACGATGACCCGAAATAGTAAAATGGTTTCCGGATGATAATTCAAGAGCGCTTATGGCTAGGATCATGAAACTTCATAGGTATATTGATCATGACTCGCAGATGACCCCTATTGATATTCAGGTCACGAGGTCAAAGGTCAGGTCACAGTGACAAAAACATATTCACACAATGGCTGTCATTACAACGGAGAGCCCATATGGGGGGCATGCATGTTTTACAAACAGCCCTTGTTTCAGATTAGGCTTTGCAGACTGCTCAGGCTAATCTTGGAAGAAACTTAATTTACATGCATTAAGCCCTAAATATTCCCAGAACGAGGCCCATATATTTTGTGAGTTTTTGTCGTGTATTAAGATAATGCCCCTACGCCACGCCTAGCGTAGCAACGCCCCGCCCCGCCCCAAGTTCTGTATAACTGCATGTTGACCTCTGATCTTGGTTAGTTAGTTGTTAGCCATTGATTGCTTCTATCGTTTTATCTTCATAAAGTAGCCACTGAAATTATATACGTTACACTTCGTTTGTGTACCCAAACACAACAATTTAAAACCTTTGTCATCAATTGTGCCTTGTCTTTTGGATCCCCAACAAATCATAAATATTTACATTTTTAGCTCACCTGAGCTGTTGGTGAGCTATTGTGATCGCCTTTTGTCCGTCGTGCGTCGTGCGGCGTCAACATTTGCCTTGTGAACAATCCAGAGGCCACATTTATTGTCCGATCTTCATGAAACTTAGTCAGAACATTTGTCCCATTGATACCTTGACTGAGTTCGAAACTGGGTTATGCTGGGTCAAAAACTAGGTCACTAGGTCAAACAAATAAAAACCTTGTGAACACTGTAGAAGTCACATTTGATGCCCAATCTTCATGTAACTTTGTCAAAATGTTTTTCTAAATAATATGTTGGTTGAGTTCAAAAATGGTTCCGGTTCTTTGAAAAACATTGCCGCCAGGGGGCGTGGCAGTATTCCTTATATGGCTATAGAGAAACCTTGTGAACACTCTAGAAGTCACAATTTTTGCCCAATCATCATGAAACTTGGACAAAACATTGGTTTTATTGATATCTCGGACGAGTTCGAAAATGGTCCAGATCGATGAAAATACATGGCCGCTAGGAGTCGGGGCACTTTTCTCTATATGCATATAGTGAAAACATGTAAACACTCTAGAAGTCACATTTTTGGTCCAATCTACATGAAATTTGGTCAGAACATGTGTTTTCTGGATATGACAGTTGAGTTTGAAAATGGTCCAGATCGGTGGAAAAACATAGCCACCAGGGGGTGGGGCAGTTTTCTCAATATGTATATAGTGAAAGCATTTGAACAGTCAAGTTGTGATAAGCCATACTGTTAAAGAAAGATAACTTGTACATACTTTCTAATAGTTAACTAATAGTTAACTCTCTTGTATAAACCTGGGACTTCTTTCATAAAATGTGGTGTACATAAAGACAGTAGTTTGCATGCAATTTAATAAACCTATGTCATAAAATAACTGTACATGTACTAATGCACTGTTGAGCCTTATCTTTGATCTTTACTGATAAGCCAATCTAACCTACTGTGTTTTGGTGTATTTAGCAGACTACTGCGCTATGAAACTGTTTCCATGGCAACCTTGTTATTTGGCATTTTCTAAATTAGAAAGACTCTTTTGATTGAAATAACTTTTGTAAATTCTGCTTATTTTTTTCATTTGAGTCACTGGAGTTTTCCACTCTCCATAAATTGTGTTCTTTAGATTAAGTTAGACTTATTTTTTATAAACAAAATTTTTTAAGCAACTTCTAGACTAACAGTAACTAATATTTATATCAGTTTTTTGACAGATTGTGAACTTTTTACATTCAGTAAGGTATTTAATTGCTGTATTTGTTCATTTTTAATGATGCATAGATTCTTTAGACTAAAGTTAGTTATTTTCATTAAAGCTGCTTTGGTTTTCACTTATAGATTAATTCTTTGAGTGTATTCAGGCGTATCTGACTGAACGCCTGTAGTTAATTGAATTACAACCAGTAAGTGTGTTAGAAATAAGCGTTCTTTATTTAGACTCGATAATTATTTCCGTATTACATAAGTGCTCACACAGTTACATAACTAGTAACCGTCCCGTGACCGGTTCACTTGCGTAAGCGAACGAGACCGCACTACCACAGTTGTTTATAGTAAAACATTGTGATTACTTTTAGTCACATTTTTAGTTCCATCTGAATGACACTTGCTGATCTTCACACATGGTGACTTTCTTTATGAGCATAATATTTTTTGCTCATGGTGAACTTTTGTGATCACCTTTTGTCAATTGTCTGTCTTCCGTTGTACGTCATGAATATTTGCCTTGTTAACACTGTAGAGGCCACATTTATTGTTGGATCTTCATGAAACTTTTTCAGAAGATTTGTCCCAATAATATCTTGGACGAGTTAAAAAATGGTTCCAGTTGAAAAACATTTCTGCCATGGGGCCATTTGTTGTTCATTCTTCATGAAACTTGGTTAGAACATTTGTTCTATTGATATCTTGGGCTGCAAAGAACAGGTCATTCTTTTAATCTCAGGTGAGCGGCTTTGGACCTTTCAGGCCCTCTTGTTTATTATCTGTTTAGTTTTTTTTATGAAAATGCATTGAATTCAATTTTGAAACAAAAGGATGAAACATTAAACACATTAGTTGTGAACAGAAAAAAATATAGGTCAACTTTACGTTGTTGCGCTTGTTTGCGCTCTTGGTCATAACTTGATTTCTTATGTGTTTTAAATTTCATCAAATAATTTTGAGCATGTTTAAAATACCGTTTTTATCGTTTCGACTGCAAAAAGTATGTTTTTCACAACAAGAGCCTTTTTATCAAGTTTGGCTATGCTCGATTTGTGCAAAGTCCGTGTCAAAATTGTGAAATAGCAACCATGGCCTCTCACTTAAAATTAAAAAAAGCACTGACTATATTGTCAATGCAGGGCCGTACCCAGGATTTTTTTACTGGGGGGGGGGGGGGGCCAACCGGGGAGGGTTTGGGAGGGGTCCCCCCCCCTCCCTATATATATACTTTTTTAATTTGGCACTTTGCAAGGTGAATTTTGATGCTTATAAAAACCGTATTTTGTGATACGAATTAATTGAATATAACAAGTAAATCAGCTCATTTCGGAAGTCTTAAGCTTTAAACATTGGTGTGAATGCACAACAATATTAAAAGCTTTAGATTTCCGAAACTTACAGGTTTAAACTGACGATAATCCACATTAACGCTCGTATTGCTTCCACCATTTTTTTCACAAATCAATAACGTCACACGTTTTTTTAATTCTGATTTTTTTGGGAAAGACCTTGCCATTTTTGAGGAAAAAAATTGCGCGAAACGCCTAATTTTGAGGGGAAATAATGAAAGTCTTAAATAATCAATTTAACATATTTTACTGTTTTCAAGCAAATTCAAGGAAAGAGATAATTTAATTATACAATATTTTTCTACACTGGATTAGGTTAACTTATATGAGATCAATTTGTTGCTTCAATCTTCATTTTTTTACCAATGAGCCATTAATAGGTTGATATTACTCAATTCTCAGTACTCAATTATTTTAAATACTGAATTTTGCCAAATTCTTATCTATTGTTCGGCAAATTTATGAATCTGCTTTTCTTTTAAACAAACATGTTAACTATCTCATCGTAGTCTTTTTCAGTGATTTCCTTTCAAAAATTATCAATACTCAGTTTTAATAACTTAGTCAGTGTTTTTGTTCCGGTTCAAGTTCAGGGCCCTATTCTCAATGCAAAAAGTATATATTGGGACCTTAAAATTCCCAATTAAAGGTTTCCAAAAAAAACACCAATTAATCTTTTAGAAGGGAAAAATACGTCTAGGGCCTTCTCAAAGAAGGAAAAAACCTGCGTCGGCAATTATCAGACCATAGTCTACGACCTCCTGTAGCAGTTGCTTCCATTCGCTGCACTTATCAAAATACATGTTACATCAACCATTGATAGATGAAGCATTCATGATCACAATGGGGGACTGATCGGGGATGTGTGTACAAGGCGATAAGAAAAATTGCCAAGGAGCTTATCTCGATTTGCGAGCGTTAATCCCCTTGTTTATCAGGGACAATAAAACATAGCTGCTCTTTTGTTTTGAGGGAAAGTGTACTGTGGGCCCTTGCACGAGAGAAAAAATTGCAGTGGGCCGATTATTTAAAAAAATCATAGTTCGACAGCCAGCTGGGGGGGCCCGGACCCCTGGGCCCATGGCCTGGGTACGGGCCTGCAATGCTGCATTGTAAATGGTTTGTTCATGTAAAGCTGTTGCACATCTTGTTTGACACATTTTTTTTCCGAAAAATGGTCGTGACTTTGAGAATCTGCAGAAGGCTCTAGCCCCTGATGAGCTGTCAGCGACCTTGAGCTGTATGACCCTGCCACAGCGCCACCAGTACCTGGAGAAGGCCTTCGAGGACACGACCGAGGTCTACAGTCGGGTCATAGAGCGCCTCAACATGTGCTGACTGACATTGGCTGAATGAAATTGGGAGTGCTGGGCGTAGAACATTTCTGAATAATTGTGCAATATTGAACAGATTATTTGAACCTCATTTTGGGAAATCTGGGCGTATTGCATGTGCGTTAAGTGTCGTCCCAGATAAGCCTGTGCACACAGTCTGCACAGGCTGCGCGCTAATCATGGACACACTCTTCACTAGATTTTCGCTAAGAATGGACTCCTTTCAGACAAAAAAGACCATTGAAGGGTAAAGTGTCTTCATGATAAGCCTTTCAAACTTCACAGGCTATTCTGGGACGACGCTTGACACACATAAATTAAACCCAGTTTTGTCGGCTACAGACTCATTCAGTGACCATTTCGTCCATATCTTAATCTCACATTACTCACTTCTGTCAACATTCTTTGTTCATGCTAAATTAAATCATGGTGGTAGACACAACATGTGTACAACATATTCACTTCCACTTAAAATGCTTATGTTATATAATTCTTTGTGGTTATGATGGTATTTTGATGATTTCTATTTAAACAATAATTTATGTTTCAACCCAGAAATCCCAATTTCATGATGCCTGGTGTGCCTGGAACTGCTAAAGCTTGTGGATTAGTTCATTGCTTTATGGTACTTGGTTTTCAGCATTTAGAACAGGAACCTAGTTTTGATTGGTGTCTTTGGTTACAGTTTTGTTTAATTGCGGTAATTTGATGGTGTAGAATAAATGATGTTGATTGCTAACTGAAAGTGCTTATAACTGAGAGATTGTTTGTGATTTCAGTTTATGTAACAGTACTTATACGTTTGAATTTTCGGCCTTTGTTAAAAAAGGTTGTACATGTCTCCACACAATTTCGTCAAAGCTGGCTTTTGTGTTGTTATTTGGTAATGCAACATCAGAAAGTATTTTAGCTCACTATGGAGCACAGTAATCGTCCTCCCTACCCTCCCCCATCTCCTATCCTATACCATAACTATCTCTCTGGTCTCTCAGTTTGTCTATGTGGTGGTATCTGGCTCTATGTCTGGTCGTTCTAGTCTATGCTATCGCTGAGAGAGAGGAGAGAGAGAGAAGAGCGAGAGAGAGAGAAGCGAGAGCGAGAGAAGCGAGAGAGAGAGGAGAGAGAGAGAAGGCGAGAGCGAGATAAGAGAGAGAGAGAGGAGAGAGAGAGATGAGAAGATACGAGCAGGAGAGAAGATCTCGCTTATCTCTCTTCTTCTATCGCTATAGGAAGATATATCTATCTCTCTCTCTATGCTCTCATCTCTCTCTCTCTCTCTCTCTCTCTCTCTCTCCTCTCTCTCTCTCTCTCTCCCCATTTTCTCTTCGCTTGCTCTCTCTTGTTCCTACCCTAATTTTGACACTGGCAGACATTCGTTCGTACGTTATTTTGACAATCCGGACATTCGTTACTGCATTAAATTGACACCCGGACATGGGTATAATTTTGTAACGCAACAGCCCCGTGATGATGTAAGAAAATAATAGAAATATATTTAACCGTATAACATAAATACAATGTTATATAATGTTAAATAAAATATTACAAATTTAGTTACATCAGTAGAGTGATATAAATCAATTAGTTATTTATCCATATAACATATTGTTTATTCATATAACATAAATATTACGTTATTACACTATGATCGAAATTTAGTTACAGATAATATTAATAATGTGATAGGAATTTATAAGTAAATTTAGTTATCATAATTGTATTTCAGAAATTATCGAGAGATGTTTTTATAGTATAACAAAATCATATGTGCATTTTCAGCAATTAAATAGATGTTTTAGTAATGTAAGAAAGTGTTAAAAGTTCATTTACATTAATATTAATAAATAAAATAACTTATAATTATTGATACATCTTATATCCTAATAATTAGAGTTATGTAAAGAAAATATTTGAATGTTTGAAACTACAATAGCATAAATGAAGTTGGAAATTTATTAATAAATCTGTGTGATATATTGGTCATGATTATAGAATTTGAAAATTATTATTATTTGTTGACATGTAAATAATATAAGAGTAAACATAAAAAGGAACTTTAATTAAGATTTCTCGCAAGTTAAAACCAGACATACCTTAACATTCATAGATCAACAATTTGAAAGGTCAAAGATGAGATACTCTGGACGAATGAATCTGTTATTCATCGATGTGTATTTAACAAGGTGTTCAAGTTGATAAAATGGTCAAAAGTACTGCGGGAATTCTAATCTTATTAAAATATCTCTTACATCCATTGAACTGTGATCTTATTATCACCAGAAGTGCAATCTGTGTTGGCAATAAAAAAACATCCACGGAAATGGTCACGCGAGTCAAATCGGATGTCTAAAAGGAATTTCCGGTAAATGGGTAAACGCGTGAATACTTTAGCGGTCAGCCAATCGGCAATTAAAAAGTAGTAAGAAAACCCTTTGACCAAGCCAGTTAGAAATTAACGAGTATTCAGTAAAACGCTTTGACCAATAAAATATGTTATAAGGAATATTGTTATTTTATGTTTATGTGTATTTCGGTATAAACCGATATGTTTTGTGTAGAAAGGACATTCTGCGATTAGATTCGAATGAAACATTGACACTTATAAATAAAATTTTAGAATTGATGTTAGAAAATATTTTAATAGAAAAATAAAAGAAATAGTTAGAAATTATTCAGAGACATATCTTGTTTATAAGTGCGTTTGACATTCAATTAAGCTAAAATTGTATGAATGCCATTAAACATGAGAACCGCCTAAAAAATTATATCTTGTTCTTTAACTTGTCACTGTGACCAAAGACCTGTATATATAGGTCTTTGCTGTGATGTTATGCAAAAGAAAGTGCAGGAATGAAGTTCATATTAAAATTTATAGACATATTTACACATTGACAAAAGAACGAAGGTCCGTCTGTATCAAAAATTTTCCTTTTTGCGTTGATCCATTGACACATTACAACCGAATGACACCATAAAGCCTGGCAGATGATTGCATAAAGTCCGTGAAGCTTTTGCTTGATTTGGGTACATAGGTACGTAAACGTGACTACGCTAGATAATTAATGCAAACTCAGGCTGTCACCATATCAACTACGCCAGGTTCTAAAGACCAAAATTGTTCATATTAATCATTAAACTTTTAAACACACCACACTAAAGTACGTAAACAACGACAACGCGTATCAAACTTAAACTTGCAGGTTAATGTAATCTGTTTATCTTACATCGCGTGTCCTTTTTAGCTTACCTGATTGCTCAGGTGAGCTTTTGTGACCGGTCTTTGTCCGCCGTCCGTCCGTTCACATTTGGTTTGTAAACACTCTAGCATTCTCAATTCTCAAGCATTCTTTATGAAAGTTGCTGAAAGATCTCAGTCAAGTTTGATAATGAGCAAAATCACATAATTAATGCCATAGTTATTGCCCTTAGGTTGTCCAAATTTTCATTATATTATACAAAATCCTTGTAAACAATCTAGAGGTCACAATTTTGTTTCAGATTTTATGAATCTTGGTCAAAATATTTATTTTTGTAAGCAAAGTTTGATGTTTGGTAATGGAGGTCAACTCAAAGTATAGGTCACCAGGTCAAATCTTACAAAAACAAAAACACCCCATACGCCAGAGTTTTGGTTCAATAATGATGAAACTTGACCAGGATGTTTGTCTGGACAATATCTAGGTCGAGTGTGACGTTAGGTAAAGATTGAATGAACCGACTCCTCTCAGGTGAGCGAACAAGGGCAATCTTGGCCCTCTTGTTGCGATAAGGCGGATAGTCATTCGAGGTCCGCTTACACACGCGTTAAGTACACGCCACTGAGCTGTATTTTGTAATTTTAAATGCTTTCGATTTCGAAAAGTTGTGTTGAATTACATCCTGGTATACACCCCTTTGAAGGTTTTTTGTAATTTAAAATGTTTAAGAATAAATTACACAAAGCATGGAAGCCGTTTACGGTGGGATTTTGTACTTGTGCATTTCTTTTTTATGTCGTGGTGGTGGTGTCGCGGATTAACACGGAACACCTGTGGAGCTTAACAAACCCAAGAAGGATTTGGGACCCAGTCGACTTGAAGGCAGATGGACAAGCATCTTCCGATCAGAGAGTAGAATCCATACACACAGTCAGGGATCGCATTCGACAGGTACTGATTCATGGAAACGGCAGTTATAATGTGCACCCAGATCTACAGAACAAGGAGTCTTTCTCGCAGTATGGGCAAGATAAGTACCTTAGCAACCATTTTGGGTCGAAAAGAAATGGGTTTTTTGTTGAAATCGGAGCGTATGACGGACAGTCTCTATCAAACACATTACTTCTTGAAATGAAGAACAAATGGACGGGACTTTTGATTGAAGCCAATCCCCACATGTTTTCTTACATAGCTTCTGTAAACAGAAACTGTTATGCTATCAACTGTTGTCTTGGATACACGAATACGTCCTTGACGTTTACACTTTCCGGTATGCTTTCCAGTGCAGATGCTGTCATGACTGCACAGCACAGGAATAGAATAAACAGCGAAAGAAACAACAATGACAAAACGTACAACAAAACCGTTACCGTTCAATGTTACAGCCTCTTGGACATTCTGAACGTGATTGGAACCAGAAATGTGGATTACTTCTCACTGGATGTTGAAGGCGCGGAATTGTACATCCAGGAGTCCATAGACTGGAACCAAATTGACATTGATGTCTTCACCATAGAAACGGATCAGCACAGAGACAAAATAATGGCGTTCATGAAAGACCACGGATATAGGTGGCTAACACACTTAATTGGAGATGATATTTTTATTAAAGAACGCCAATAAGACGCTACATGACCGATACTTTGGCAAAGCATGAATATTGTTTGCACGCTTCAGTAGGTCACGCGTAGTATTGCACGTGAATTACATTTAATAAGACGGACAGAGTCATTTGAAAGTCAATTACAAAGGTGTTATCACATGATTCCGCTAATTTTAAGTATATGTTTTTAATAAAAACTCAAAGAGCAAATTTGATTCATGCATATTATTTTGGTATAACTACTCTCAATTGTGTTGTTCGTTGCAAGTGTTGTTGGTTTTATAAATATTTTAGTCAGGAGTGTTTTATGGGCCTTGCGTGTAGTTATGTGTATTAAATGCTCTTTTGAAAAAATAAAATCGATCTGATAAATGCTATTTGCACGTCTGTATTTTTGATGTTCAAGTTTATAGTTTATTCGTTTATTTTCAATTGAATTTATCGTTAGTATTGGTGGGACCCGGCGCTCTGCAATACGACGTTGGGCGACTGTACAAGGGTTTCGATAAGGGTTTTAAACATGAGAATAAAATGGTTTTATCTCTGGATGCCCCTGGGTGAGTCACGATGCCTTGAATGTGATCGAGATATAGATGAATATGATCTAATGTATTTTCTGTTTGCACTGCTTTTTGTGTTTGAGTAGCTCATCATCTGTTTTTGTTATGTTCACGACGAAATGATTTTATCACATAACATATGCTGTTAAATTTAAAACGAATGAAAGTAAAGAAGAACTATGGCTTCAATGTTGTTTTACTGCAGGTAGGGAAACTATGATATTTATTTTCGGACGAACGAATTGATGGCGAAAATAACATGCAAGAAAGTCTATCTGCCAAGTGTCTGCGGAAATGACTGTCGACGAAATCGATCCAGATTTGTTTGACCATTACAACCAGTTCGAAGCAAAAATTATAGCCCATGTAAACAAGTTTGGTGATATACACTCGAATTTTCGTTTATCTTAGAAATGGTCACGTTCAAAATTTTGATAATACAAACATAGTAGCTGTGTGTTATGTTCAAATACATGTCAAACATAAAACTATATGAGAAACTCGATCTGTCCCTTAAAAGTCACATTTTTTGCCTAATCATCATGAAATTTTGTCAAAACATTAGGTATGTGGATGTCTCGGACGAATTTGAAAATGAAAATAAGTGAAAAAAAAACATGGGCCCCAGGTGGTGGGGCAGTTTTCTTTATATGAATAAAGTGAAAACATGTGAACAGTATAGAAGACACATTATCTTCATGAAATTTGGACATAGCTTGGAAGAGTTCAAAAATGGTTCAGGTCTGTTAAAAAAAACATGGCCGCCAGGGGGCCTTTTGTTGTTCATTCTTCATGAAACTTGGTTAGAACATTATTGTGTTTCATTGATATCTTGGGCTGCAAAGAACAGGTCTTTTTTTATCTCAGGTGAGCGACTTTGGGCCTTTCAGGCCCTCTTGTTTAGTATGTGAGTCTACTTACATGCCTTACAGATGAAGTGTGTTTTTTGTTCCGGTCCAATGATTTCTAGACGCTGAACTTCTAAATGTTCCGGACGTTTTTTGCAAAATGCTTTCTCATATGTAGCTGATTTTTGTTATGTGAATTACCTATATACCCAGAGAGAAATTGTGAGGTTTGTTCCACTCCATTCATTTTGTGCAAAGTTATGGACCTTTAACTACGTAATTTTCTGTTTTCTGGAGATTTTGTATGCAATGTTCTCAGATATTAAGCTGATTTTTGGTATGGGAGTCTACCTCCATTACCTACAGATGAAGTGTGAATTTCTGGCTAAGTTATGGGCCTTGGACTTAAAAAACACAGTTTATTTCAAGATTGTTTTTTTATTCCAACCTCACATAATAGTGTGTCCTTATTACTACATAAAAGGATTTTAATGAGAAATACAAATGTTTGTTTTAAATATACCTAAAGAAAACAAAATAATTGTTTTTATAGAATGATTGTTTTATCCAACTTCTTCAAAGATGCATATAAGATACAAACAATAGTGTTTTTTTACATCAAAGGGCACGACTTTTTTGTGGACATTTCAAAAGGTAGGGCATTTGAATCTAGTGGCTTATAATTGAATAAGCAAAGACGTTCAATGTAATGATTAAGGATTTGTTTCCATCCCTTTTATAAAGTAATTATTGAAAATGTAACATTAAATGTATATTTCGGACCATAGTGAAATTACAAGAATTGTATCTGTTTCAAAATGTACACAATTCCTAAAATAAAAATTTATATTGCCCATTGATGTTGTTTTGATATGAATGTTCTGATAAAAATTGAATCTCATATGACTCATAGTCACACTGACAAATACCCATATATTTTTGTAATTTGATGGAAATTCAACCAATGATTTGATTGTATCTTGTATATACAGGACTGGACATACTGTAATATCAATGGGCCTTAAGAAATTATATCGAACATTCAATTGATCATTCTGTAGCCAGCAAGACTACTTTGTATTTTATAAAATATGTCTTCAGGCCAAATATCGGAAAATTAATTTCATTTATGTTTGAGTTTATTTGATGTGGAAAGGTATGGCATTTATTGTTTATCTTACGTTTACAAGCAGCGCCATCCTAGTTTTAGCAAATAACAATATAAAATACTTTAGTTAATTTAAGTATTATTTCAACTGCCAACCTGGTATTTTATTCGAAGCTAAACTAAAATATATGCCTTTTGTTGAATAGACATGCAAACAGTTCATTAACAATCATTGCGAACAATAATAAAATTAAAAATCTGTTTGATTTTAATACATAAACGAAATATCTTGTTCCAAAATCTTGAAAAATTATATTTAGGTTTAAACAAAATATTTGCATTCATAAACTCAAGGTACAGTGTTTTTCTGGAAAAAAGTTTGCAAGTCAGCTTATGAAGGAACAAAACCCAGGTTCTTGACCAAAACTGGCAAGAAGTAAACAAGGTTTGATTTACATGTCAGTGGATATGTTTAAAATCAAATTTATATGCATATTCTGCTTATAAATGTTAAACAAGACACTAATTAACTAACAGAATTTCGACTATTAATTTAAAATCATTTTAACCAAGACAGTTAATTTAAAATGGGTTATTGGTTTACCCAATCAATTAGTATTTTACAAACAATTTTTCTAAAAGTCTGTAATATAACCCATCCACATGACACTGTAAAGGCTTAATTAATCATATCTGTCACTGAATGGATTCCTGGTATGTCTGAAACTGATCAATATTGAAACATTTACATTATATTTTAGCAAAATTCTATTACTATGTATTTATATTCTACATCTATGTATTTGTAATCTTTTCCCGGTAAGTGCCAGATCCAGACGAAACTTATGCAAAATATAATTACAGTGGAACCCATCTACACTGAACTCCCCTGGGACGGAGAGAAAATTCCGGTTTTGAGAGGATTCCGGTTTAGAGGGAAAATTGCCTATTTTACTTCCAGAAGGTCAATTACATAGCCTTATGTGGAAGAACACACTTTTAGCAAATTTATTTACCAGATATCGGCAATGACTTAGCCTTTACAATACAGAACCAGTCTCATACAAGTTTGTTGATCTTTTCAAATTTCATCTCATTGTTAAATCAACGTTTGTTGGGTGAAGAGTTGTTTTCCCAATGAGACATTTACAAAGATTTGTTTGCACAATATCCCCGATCATCGAATTTCCTATCCCATATTTCTCTGACAGCATCTTGAATGTAGGTTTAGGAAACCTCTCTGACTCTTTGATCGGTTTGATTTTGTCTTCTAGAGACATTTCCACGTGCCTTGGCTTAGAGGGAGGTTCAGATATTTTTAGTCTTCGTTACCTTAATTGCAAACTTGAACATCCAAATAAATATCTTAATGCAACTGCTTCAAGAACTCTGCAAATCACCATTTTATATGGCACTAAATTAGCAATTGTAATTAACAATTCAAAGTTAAATAGCATTAAGCTTATTAAAATATAGCACGGCTTCCTAAATCAAAAAACAAAACACGCTAAAGAACCCTATGTTTGTTTTCAGTAATTATAATCAGTATTATCACTTCTATTGATTGATATGTACATCACAAGTCAAGTCTCTTTAAATTGTTTTGCGATTTTTACAGGTTGCAAAATTTTCGACCATCTTTATTAATTTCATGCGCCCCTTTAATCCGCTATTCACAAGTTTTTTACTCTAGGTCTTATGTGCAATTAGAGAGGTAAAATTACATATGGAATGACCCATTTTGATCCAAAGAATGACCAGTATTTGGAATTGAAGGGATTCCTGTATTTTACGCATGGTTTTAAAGGGGAAAAATGGGACCGGACAATTTGTCCGTTTTAGAGAGGATGACGGTATAGAGAGGATCTGGTTTAGAGGGTTTCCACTGTATTTCATTTTTATGCCCCCGGATCGAATGATCGGGGTTATACTGTTTTTGGCCTGTCTGTCTTTCTGTCATTGTATGTGTGTGTCTGTCCCAAAACTTTAAGGTTGGTCATAACTTTTGCAATATATCAGATAGCAACTTGATATTTGGCATGCATGTGTATCTCATGGAGCTGCACATTTTAAGTGGTGAAAGGTCAAGATCAAGATCATCCTTCAAGGTCAAAGATCATTTTGCATCTGAAATAGCTGCCGTGCTGCTTCATAGCGCAGTAGGGGGCATTGTGTTTCACAAACACAGCTCTTGTTGCCTTTAACATAAATTTACAAAGTATATCACATGACATTATGTTTTTTAAATGCATGCAGTTTTGAATCTATGCATGAATTAAATGTTTAAATTCAACGTAAATGTTTTATAAACAAATATGTTTAACCCAAGGAGGGTGGCATATAGCAGTTGCACCATCCGTCCAGCATTCTGTTTTCCAGAAGTGTTTTAAAATTTTCAGAAATTGTGCTGATTTTTGGTATGTGAGTCAACCTACATGACCTACAGATAAAGTGTGGGTTTCTTTTCAGTCCATTGTTTTTATGCTCCCCGAAAATTTTCGGGGAGCATATAGTTGCCAGTTTGTCCTTCCTTCCTTACTTCCTTCCTTCCGTCACACTTTTGTTACAGTTTCTTATAGCGTCTTCAATAATTTACCGATCTCTTACATATTTGGCATGTTTGTACCTTGCACGGACCTCTAGCTTTTGATGAGGTTAGAGGTTACTGGGGTCAAGGTCACTGAGGTTAATAATAGATTTTCCCTCACACTTTTGTTTTAGTTTCTCATAGCGCCTTCAATATTTAACCAATCTCTACATATTTGGCATGTAGGTATCTTGCATGGACCTCTTCTTTTTGACGAGGTTTGGGGTCACAGGGGTCAAGGTCACCAAGGCTTATAAAAGATAATCTCAAGGTCAAACAAACGGAGCATTCATCGTTTTCAACGATACTTGTTTGGCAAAGTAATTGGTCTGGGACTCAGAAATGTTCTCTAAAATAAACGTTTTCAGGAGGGTTTTTGATATCTGGGTCTACTTACACGGCCTACAGATGAAGTGTGAAATTCGTTCCGGTCCATTTATTTTTGGCAAAGTTTTGGGCCTTGGACTGAGAAATTTTCTCTATACTTATCATTTTCAAGAGGTTTTTTTACCCAACGCTTTCAGATATTGAGCTGATTTTTGGTATGTGAGTCAACCTATTTGCCTTCAGATGAATTTTGTTCTGTTATGAGCCTTGGAATTACACATTTTCTCAATAATAACTGTTTTCCAGACGTTTTTTTTACCTTGACCTTTGAGTGACCTTGACTCTCAAGGTCCAATTAATAAATTTTGCTTAAATTGCCATAACTTCTATATTTATGATCACATTTGATTCATACTTTGACAAAACAACACTTACCTGACATGCCACATTGGACTACACCCAAACCATCCCCCACGCCCCACCCCAGAATCCCCCCCTTTTTTTCTTATTTTTGAAAGATCATCTATTAAATGACCACACAGCCACATTATACCCCCCTTTCCATGATGGCTTACGTTATACTGTCAAGCACTCGAATAGTCGAGCGCGCTGTCCTCTGACAGCTCTTGTTATACCCTCCCCCCCCCACAAACAAAGTTTAGGGGGTATATAGCAGTGAGCTTGTTTGTCGGTCTGTATGTCGGTCCGTATTAAGTATCCGCTCTCTAATTCAAGTTGTTTTCATCCGAGCTTCACCAAACTTGGTCAGAAGTTGTATCTAGATGATGTCTATGCCAAGTTCAAACATGGGTCATGGCAGGCCAAAAAGTAGGTCATGGGGTCACTAGATGCGTTTTAATCATTAAGCATGGTATCCGATCTTCACCAAACTTGGTCAGAAGTTGAATCAAGATGATTTCTAGGTCAAGTTTGAATATGGGTCATTCCAGGTCAAAAACTAGGTCATTGGGTCACTTAGTGCGTTTTAAACAATAGCATGTTTTTCGCTCTCTAATTCAATTAGTTTTCATCCAATATCTTCACCAAACTTGGTCAGAAGTTTTATCTAGATGATCTCTACGCCAAGTTTGAACATGGGCCATGCTGGGCTAAAAACTAGGTCACGGGGTCACTTTGTGCGTTTTTTCAGCATGGTGTGTGCTCTCTAATTCAAGTAGTTTTCATCCGATGGTTAGAAGTTTTATCTAGATGATCTTAAGGCAAAGTTCGAACATGGGCCATGCCAGATCAAAAATTAGGTCACGGGGTCACTTAGTACGTTTTACACATTCAGCATGGTTTCCGCTCTCTAATTCAAGTAGTTTTCATCCGATCTTCACCACACTTGGTCAAAAGTTGTATCTAGATGATGTGTAGGTCGAGTTCGAACATGGGCCATGCCGGGTCAAAAACTAAGTCATGTGGTCACTTAGTGCGTTTTAAACATTGAGCATGGTGTCCCCTGTTTTTTTGTTAGGACAATGTGCAAAATATTCTGTGTCAATGCGGCATATGGGGGTATTCGTCACGTCTGTGACAAAGCTCTAGTTTAATTCACCTAACTTGTCTAATGATCAGAATCGGTATATAAACTTTTACAGACCCGTCAGAAGATTTCCAGAGACTTCGAGACGCAGGAACTGCATGGCTCTGAAGTCTTTCAAACCGTACAAACTTCGCAAGGGTTTTGATGAGGACATGGTTAGGGATGCACGCACGAAACTGAAGCTCAACAGGGTACGTTCACCTCTTATTGCAACTCTAAATTAACCCTTTACCACTTAGATACGTATGTTGACACATTTGTAGTCACTTATAAAGTTTGATTCAAATAAAGACTGTTCTTGCTTTATTCTAGTTTTAAAGGCTTCATGTCCAATTTTTAGATACTGATGAGCAGCAAACAACATTAAACCTGAACAGACTGCGAGTTACTCGCAGGCTGTTCTGGTTTTATGCTGTTTGCACAGGGAAAGGGTTAATTGAACAAGGATGAAATATAAAAAATTATTTGCTTTTATGTCGTGCCCACTTGCTTAAGTTGCCGATCATGACAGTTAAGGAGTCAGAGCATAGCCAAACAGTAGCTTTCATTGATCGATTGAGCTGGGCTTTGGGAAACCTGTGCTTAAAGCATATATGTGTGTAAAGTGTCATGCAAGACTAGCCTGTGCCGTTTGCACAGGCTAATAAGGGTCCACACTAATCGCTATAATGGTATTTTTAGCTCATTTGAGCACAATGTGCTTATGGTAAGCTTTTGTGATCGCCTTTTGTCCGTCGAGCGGCGTCAACATTTGCCTTGTTAACACTCTAGAGACCACATTCATTTTCCAATCTTCTTGAAACTTGGTCAGAAGATTTGTCTCAATGATATCTTGTACGAGTTCAAAAATGGTTTTGGTTGCTTGAAAAACATGGCCGCTAGGGGCGGGAATTTTTTCATAATATCATAAATATGGCTATAGTAAAACCTTGTTAACACTCTGGAGGCCACATTTATTTTCTGATCTTCATGAAATTTAGTCAGAACATTTGTCCCAATAATATCTTAGACGAGTTCGAAAATGATTCCGGCTGGTTGATAAACATGGCCCCTAGGGGGCGGGCGTGTTTCCTTATATGGCTATAGTAAAACCTTGTCATCACTCTAGAGGCCACATGTATTGTCCGATCAGCATGAAACTTGCTCAGAAGATTTGTCCCAATGATATTTTAAACGACTTAGAAAATGGTTCCAGTTGGTTGAAAAACATGGCCACCAGGGACTGGGCATTTTTCCTTATATTGCTATATATGGCTATAGTAAAACCTTGTTAACACTCTTGAACCACATTTATTGCCCGAATTTCTTGAAAGTTAGTCAGAAGATTTGTCCCAATGATATCTTGAAAATGGTTCTGGTTGCCTGGTTGAAAAACATGGCCGCAATTTGGCGGGGCATTTTTCCTTATATGGCTATAGTTAACCATGTTGTTAACACCTTAGAGGCCAAATTTATGACCCGTCTTCATGAAACTTTGTCAGAACATACGTCCCAATGACATCTTGATTGAGTTTGAAAATAATTCTGGCCTGTTGAAAAACATGGTCACCCAGGGGCGGGGGAATTTTTCCTTATATGGCTATAGTAAAACCTTCTTAACACTCTAGAGGCCACATTTATTGTCCCATCTTCATGAAACTTGGTTAGAGGATTTTTTAAATGCTATCTTGGATGAGTTTGAAAATGGTTTTGGTTGGTTGAAAAACATGGCCGCCAAGGGGCTGGGCACTTTTCCTTATATGGCTTTAGTAAAAACTTGTTAACACTCTAAAAGTCACATTTAATGTCCAATCTTCATGAAGCTTTGTCAGAATATTTGTATTAATGATATCTTGGATGATATGGAAAATGGTAAAGGTTGGTTAAAAAATATTGCCGACAGGGCGGGGCATTTTTCCTTATATGGCTTTAGTAAAAACTTCGCAAGGGTTTTGATGAGGACATGGTTAGGGATGCACGCACGAAACTGAAGCTCAACAGGGTACGTTCACCTCTTATTGCAACTCTAAATTAACCCTTTACCACTTAGATACGTATGTTGACACATTTGTAGTCACTTATAAAGTTTGATTCAAATAAAGACTGTTCTTGCTTTATTCTAGTTTTAAAGGCTTCATGTCCAATTTTTAGATACTGATGAGCAGCAAACAACATTAAACCTGAACAGACTGCGAGTTACTCGCAGGCTGTTCTGGTTTTATGCTGTTTGCACAGGGAAAGGGTTAATTGAACAAGGATGAAATATAAAAAATTATTTGCTTTTATGTCGTGCCCACTTGCTTAAGTTGCCGATCATGACAGTTAAGGAGTCAGAGCATAGCCAAACAGTAGCTTTCATTGATCGATTGAGCTGGGCTTTGGGAAACCTGTGCTTAAAGCATATATGTGTGTAAAGTGTCATGCAAGACTAGCCTGTGCCGTTTGCACAGGCTAATAAGGGTCCACACTAATCGCTATAATGGTATTTTTAGCTCATTTGAGCACAATGTGCTTATGGTAAGCTTTTGTGATCGCCTTTTGTCCGTCGAGCGGCGTCAACATTTGCCTTGTTAACACTCTAGAGACCACATTCATTTTCCAATCTTCTTGAAACTTGGTTAGAAGATTTGTCTCAATGATATCTTGTACGAGTTCAAAAATGGTTTTGGTTGCTTGAAAAACATGGCCGCTAGGGGCGGGAATTTTTTCATAATATCATAAATATGGCTATAGTAAAACCTTGTTAACACTCTGGAGGCCACATTTATTTTCTGATCTTCATGAAATTTAGTCAGAACATTTGTCCCAATAATATCTTAGACGAGTTCGAAAATGATTCCGGCTGGTTGATAAACATGGCCCCTAGGGGGCGGGCGTGTTTCCTTATATGGCTATAGTAAAACCTTGTCATCACTCTAGAGGCCACATGTATTGTCCGATCAGCATGAAACTTGCTCAGAAGATTTGTCCCAATGATATTTTAAACGACTTAGAAAATGGTTCCAGTTGGTTGAAAAACATGGCCACCAGGGACTGGGCATTTTTCCGTATATTGCTATATATGGCTATAGTAAAACCTTGTTAACACTCTTGAACCACATTTATTGCCCGAATTTCTTGAAAGTTAGTCAGAAGATTTGTCCCAATGATATCTTGAAAATGGTTCTGGTTGCCTGGTTGAAAAACATGGCCGCAATTTGGCGGGGCATTTTTCCTTATATGGCTATAGTTAACCATGTTGTTAACACCTTAGAGGCCAAATTTATGACCCGTCTTCATGAAACTTTGTCAGAACATACGTCCCAATGACATCTTGATTGAGTTTGAAAATAATTCTGGCCTGTTGAAAAACATGGTCACCCAGGGGCGGGGGAATTTTTCCTTATATGGCTATAGTAAAACCTTCTTAACACTCTAGAGGCCACATTTATTGTCCCATCTTCATGAAACTTGGTTAGAGGATTTTTTAAATGCTATCTTGGATGAGTTTGAAAATGGTTTTGGTTGGTTGAAAAACATGGCCGCCAAGGGGCTGGGCACTTTTCCTTATATGGCTTTAGTAAAAACTTGTTAACACTCTAAAAGTCACATTTAATGTCCAATCTTCATGAAGCTTTGTCAGAATATTTGTATTAATGATATCTTGGATGATTTGGAAAATGGTAAAGGTTGGTTAAAAAATATTGCCGACAGGGCGGGGCATTTTTCCTTATATGGCTTTAGTAAAAACTTGTTAACACTAAAAGTCATATTTATTGTCCAATCTTCATAACACTTGGTCAGAACATTTGTTTTTTTGATTTCTTGGATCAGTTTGAAAGTAGTTCCGGTCTGTTGAAAAAAAAAATGGTCGCCAGGGGTCTAGGAATTTATCCTAATATGGATATAGTAAAACCTGGTTAGCACTCTTAAAGTTACATGTATTCCCCCTCCAAATTTTTTTTATTTTTTTTACTTATATACCTATGTTGCCAGCTGGTATCGTGCTATTAACCTTTGATTAAATGTATATTTATGTAAATCACATTAAAATATAGCAATTTTAGGTGTTGAATGGTTGGTGAAAAGATCTTTTAAAATTCCCCTTTTCGCCCAAAACGACTCGAAATTCCCCCTCATGAGGAATGTGGGTGGCTTCCCCTAGCGGCAAGAGAGGGTCCTGCTTGGATGAGTTCGAAAATGGTTACGCTTGCTTGAAAAACATGGCTTCCAAGGGAAGGGGCATTTTCCTTATATGGCTATAGTAAAATCTTGTTATGCCCCCCTTCGAAGAAGAGGGGGTATATTGTTTTGCGCATGTCGGTCGGTCGGTCCGTCCACCAGATGGTGTCCGGATGATAACTCAAGAACGCTTAGGCGTAGGATCATGAAACTTCATAGGTACATTTATCATGACTGACAGATGACCCCTATTGATTTTCAGGTCACTAGGTCAAATGTCAAGGTCACAGTGACTCGAAATAGTAAAATGGTTTCCGGATGATAACTCAAGAATGCTTACGCCTAGGATCATGAAACTTCATAGGTACATTGAACATAACTGGCAGATGACCCCTATTGATTTTCAGATCACTAGGTCAAGGGTCAAGGTCATAGTGACTCGAAATAGTAAAATGGTTTCCGGATGATAACTCAAAAATGCTTACGCTTAGGATCATGAAACTTCATAGGTACATTGATCATGACTGGCAGATGATTCCTATTGATTTTCAGGTCACTAGGTCAAAGGTCATGGTCACAGTGACTCGAAACAGTAAAATGGTTTCCTGATGATAACTCAAGAATAATTAGGCCTAGGATCATAAAACTTCATAGGTACATTGATCATGACTGGCAGATAACCCCTACTGATTTTCAGGTCACTAGGTCAAAGGTCAAGGTCACATTGACAAAAAACGTGTTCACACAATGTCTGCCACTACAACTGACAGCCCATATGGGGGGCATGCATGTTTTACAAACAGCCCTTGTTTATCTTTTGCCTACGTTCGATCGCATTTATAGTTTTGTATTTAAGATTAATATGAACAGAGAAATAAACTTATGTAATATTATTATGAGTTTATCGGCGTATCTGACTAACCCAGCTTTTCACCTTAAATTAACTTTATCAACAGCTTATAACATCGTGGGGAAATTTACCGACAGTAGATCCGAATGAATTAATCCGAATATTTCATCAACTGGTTTGAGAGAATTACTCCAAAACAGTGGCCCTCACCACTTATTTTAGGCAACTAACTATCGGTAAACGCCTCTTATCGGCATTGTGAGAGAACACTACAGAGAAAGTATAGTCATGATAAGAGGGAAACCGTTTAATTATCTTATCACACATGTGTGACGTACACGGTCAGTCTGTCTGGAAATCGTTCCTGAAAGCCAAAATAGGCTTCCGACAGTTTGCTTTAATAACACAGTCGGTCTTTAATTTTCTGTCGAAAAGTATCGTGGTTATATGTTCACAAGACGCCATTAGATTGTTAAAGACCGCGTCATTTGAAAATTGGTCTTATTCTAAATGCGGCCAGCGTAGCTCGAGCCAAGCCTGGGCATTCGGGTTATAGATGACAGCGATGACCCAAAAGCTCTTTACATGATATACATTCAGACATCTTCCATGTAACAAACAACAACAACGTGTGTCATAATGTGGTAAACCTTGTTTTGTCTGGTACTAGATTTTTTAGGAGCCCGTCTTACTAAATATCGCCGACAAATCAAATTTACGATACAAGTTTTGAAGATAAGTTGTTTTAAAGGTGCCTTTTCACAGATTTTGGCATTTTTTTAACTTATTCATTAAATGCTTTATATCGATAAATGTAAACATTGGATCGTAAAAGCTCCAGTAAAAAATCAAGAATAAAATTAAAAAAAGGAAAAGAACATTGCCCGGACCAGGTTTCGAACCAGTGACCCCTGGAGTCCTGCCAGAGTCCTGAAGTAAAAACGCTTTAGCCTACTGAGCTATTCCGCCGAGTACACTTACTTGACGTATTTTATACCTTATATAAGCAATCTTTGTAATTTCACAAAATTTAACGACAAAAACAGAACTCTCCAAATTATTCAATCGTTTCGCGTTGCAACGCTTTATAATTTTTAGGTTTTAAAATCGTCAAAAGATGCATATAATGGCTATATTAGACCATGGTAAATGTTCAGTATTACTGTTTCCTCAAAAATATCATAACTAAAACGAAAATTTGCGAATCTGAAACAACTTTTTTCAATTTTGTCAATTTACCAAAGCGTGAAAAGATCCCTTTAAGTAACAAAAGCAATTAGTTTTTCTTTATGTTATTCTATTAATGTCCATTGTATCAGTAACACTAAAATGCAGTCATAAATAAGGTATCTCGTCAGATAGTTGATATTACAGGGTCACGTAGTCCATGTCCGTAAGGTTAAATGATAGTGTTGATATTTGCTCGAGACCGGTTATTCTCAATATACATGTATAATCATAAGAAGTTTTAAGAACTCACACAATTTCATAATACATGTATTAAGCAAACAAAATCTACTTTGTTCATGCATTGAATTTATTGCTTTAAACAAAAAAGTGAAAATTTGATTTCTCGATTAAAATATCATAGATAAATGCTAAAAAAATCAACACTTGCTGATACAGCAGGTAGACAAGCGTATGAACCTCTGAAGTAAACTGTTCTGCTTGCTTGGCATATCCGTCCGTCGCTCGTCGGTTAGTTGCCCGCAATTTTGCCCAATAACTGTATCGGGCGCAGTAAAGTCTTCCTGTTGAGTTGTTGCATTTTGGTTGGTATCATAATCATTGATGAAGCTGTCCAATGACATGTCGACACAGTCCAAACTGTGACATCTCTTAACATGCTGACGGCACACCACGTGCTTGGCATCGGTTGGTATCATTATCATTGATGAAGCTGTCAAAAGACACATCGACACAGTCCAAACTGTGACCTCTCAGAACATGCTGACGGAACGCCGGGTGCTTGGCATCGGTTGGTCCACATACCATATCGGGCAAAGAAATAGAGCTGAAACTTCGATCTGCCGTGGGAAACCTTTGCGGAGACAGACATCTGTAATTGAGAAGGGTCAGGCCTATGAAGCCCTTCTGATATGTTTACTCAGGTTCTGCATCCACAGAGGCGTCTGATGATGATGCACTAAGTGACGCGCTGCACCTAATGTCGCCGCTTAATTTAGACGCCAGGTAATCAATGGCGGTGGTGAAATCATTCCATATAGCGGCGGCCTTGCTACTGCTGCATAACTGAAAAGAATTCTTGCCTTTGAGTGGAGTGGAGATTGTTACAATCATGCTTGCATTCTTGTACGTGACACCGAGCAGACCTACCGGAATGAGAAACACCGGATTGTAGTCGATCTCCGGTCCGCGGGGGTTGATGCCGGCGACGACTACGATCCTCTCACCAATCCCGATACTGAACAGACCTTTTGCTTTCATGGTGCTGCCTTGAAGGACCACAAATATGCCCTCGGCCTGAAACTTTTCATTTATGTTATACTTGCTGCGAAGTATGTATTGTAGTGTGTGTGCATCCATTGTGTACCTGAAATACACACATGTACGATGAATTGACGTATTTATATTAACCCTTATATGTAACGCAAACTCTTACTAATATCGGAATTGAACATCCAAATAAATAGAAATAAACTGCTTTTAATAACAGATTTCAAAATAAGAGTGGTCAGTTGTAATCAATGATTGACCCATGAACGTGTATGTCGGTAGCCGCGCATTTTAAGTCAGTTTTAACGCTGAAACAATTGCTCAATAAAATATGCGTTCTTATTATTTTTAGGTTGATATATTCACATATTTTTGTATAATACAATGTATTTCAATAAAAATGTTACGCTAAATAATAAACTATATTTCATTTTAATAATTTGTATTAGGACAAAATATTTCAACACAAAACACCTCATTCCAGATATATTTAGCTTCAATATTCTTTCAAAACTTGGTTTTATAAATGGACTACTTTTTCTTTATGTTACTCGACAAAACAAAATCTATATTGACACTAAAATGCAAATAAATACAATACCATTTACCGGTTGACAATATGGTGTCTACTGCTTTAGCTTGATTTCTACTTTGACGTTGTAACTAATGTTTACTTAGCGTCATTTAACGTTGCGTCATTTGACGTGATCGGTTTAAACATAACATATTAACGTATGCGTTTAATAAATATATACATGTATATGAACAGAGAAACTTGAGAAACATAATCAGGAGATAACAAAAATTCATATATATTTATCTTTTGCCTTCATTCGATCGCATTTATAGTTTTGGAGTTAAGATAAATATGAACAGAGGAATAAACTTTTTATTTTCGGCATATCTGTCTAACCAAGCTTTTCACCTTAAATGAACTCAGCCTATAACATGGTGCGGAAATTTTCCGGCAGTAGACCCAAATATAAATATTTCATTAGCTGATTTGAGAGAAATGCCCCAAAACAGTGGCCTCATTACTGCGTCATTGTACAGCGAATAGGACGTAAAACTGTTAAGTATAGGGAAATCCGGACTATTTTCTGCATTTATATATATTCAGAATTTCAAGGTCAGTGTTCGGTAAGTAAACTGTCAGGAGAGGAACGAATGGACTATCAATACAGCCATTATGTTGCGTTCAAGATATAAAAATCACTAATTTTAAGGAACTGACTATCGGTAAACACCTCTAATTAGCATTCTGAGAAAACACTACCGAAATAAAATATAGTCATAACAAGAGGGAAATCGTTTCATTATATTATCACACATGGTGACGTACACGGTCAGTCTCTCTGGAAATAGTTCCTGATTCCAAAATAGGCTACGACAGACATTAATAACACAGTCTGTCTTAACATGCTGACGGCACACCACGTGCTTGGCATCGGTTGGTATCATTATCATTGATGAAGCTGTCAAAAGACACATCGACACAGTCCAAACTGTGACCTCTCAGAACATGCTGACGGAACGCCGGGTGCTTGGCATCGGTTGGTCCACATACCATATCGGGCAAAGAAATAGAGCTGAAACTTCGATCTGCCGTGGGAAACCTTTGCGGAGACAGACATCTGTAATTGGGAAGGGTCAGGCCTATGAAGCCCTTCTGATATGTTTACTCAGGTTCTGCACCCACAGAGGCGTCTGATGATGATGCACTAAGTGACGCGCTGCACCTAATGTCGCCGCTTAATTTAGACGCCAGGTAATCATTGGCGGTGGTGAAATCATTCCATATAGCGGCGGCCTTGCTACTGCTGCATAACTGAACAGAATTCTTGCCTTTGAGCGGAGTGGAGATTGTTACAATCATGCTTGCATTCTTGTACGTGACACCGAGCAGACCTACCGGAGTGAGAAACACCGGATTGTAGTCGATCTCCGGTCCGCGGGGGTTGATGCCGGCGACGACTACGATCCTCTCACCAATCCCGATACTGAACAGACCTTTTGCTTTCATGGTGCTGCCTTGAAGGACCACAAATATGCCCTCGGCCTGAAACTTTTCATTTATGTTATACTTGCTGCGAAGTATGTATTGTAGTGTGTGTGCATCCATTGTGTACCTGAAATACACACATGTACGATGAATTGACGTATTTATATTAACCCTTATATGTAACGCAAACTCTTACTAATATCGGAATTGGACATCCAAATAAATAGAAATAAACTGCTTTTAATAACAGATTTCAAAATAAGAGTGGTCAGTTGTAATCAATGATTGACCCATGAACGTGTATGTCGGTAGCCGCGCATTTTAAGTCAGTTTTAACGCTGAAACAATTGCTCAATAAAATATGCGTTCTTATTATTTTTAGGTTTATATATTCACATATTTTTGTATAATACAATGTATTTCAATAAAAATGTTACGCTAAATAATAAACTATATTTCATTTTAATAATTTGTATTAGGACAAAATATTTCAACACAAAACACCTCATTCCAGATATATTTAGCTTCAATATTCTTTCAAAACTTGGTTTTATAAATGGACTACTTTTTCTTTATGTTACTCGACAAAACAAAATCTATATTGACACTAAAATGCAAATAAATACAATACCATTTACCGGTTGACAATATGGTGTCTACTGCTTTAGCTTGATTTCTACTTTGACGTTGTAACTTATGTTTACTTAGCGTCATTTAACGTTGCGTCATTTGACGTGATCGGTTTAAACATAACATATTAACGTATGCGTTTAATAAATATATACATGTATATGAACAGAGAAACTTGAGAAACATAATCAGGAGATAACAAAAATTTACGATAGTCTTTTGATATAATGACAATATATGGCAATACATATAACAGGACATAAACATTAAAATTATTTAATCTTATATCACCACTTTTGAGGGTTAAATGGTTAAAATAAACAATTGTACTAGTAAATGGCAAGAAATCATTAAGGGAGTGCCTCAAGGCTCTTTACTCGGTCCGTTGATCTTTAATATCTTTATCAATGATATTTTTTTATTTTATAGATAAGACAACCCTGTATAACTATGCAGACGACAATACCCTTTCGTTCAGTCACAAAAACTGAAATACCTTTAAGGAAAATATTGAATCAGAAAGTAAATCCCTGATACACTGGTTCAATATTAACCAAATGCAGGCAAACCCCGATAAATTCCAGGCAATATGTGTAGGTAATAAGACTTATATAGAAGTTAAATCATTTACTATAGGTCAAAATGAAATTAAATGTGAACAAAAAGTAAAACTCTTAGGAGTGGAACTTGATTACCAGTTAAACTTTGATCCACAGGTTACAAATGTATGCAAAAAGGCAGCCAAACAATTAAATGTTCTCCAAAGACTAAGCAAATTCCTGAATGTAAGCACTAGGTTAATCATCTTTAAATCTTTTATCCGGTCAAATTTTAATTTTTGTCCCCTTATATGGCATTTTTGTAGTTAATCCAACACAAAAAAACTAGAAAAGCTACAGTTCAGAGCCCTTAGAATTGTTTTTAATGACCATGAATCTGATACACTACTAAAAAAGGTTAACAGTACTACTCTTCGCGTAAACAGGTTACGCCTCATTGCGTCAGAAACATTTTATGTATACACAATCTTTCCCCAGAATATCTTCAATCTCTGGTTAAATTTAAATCCTCTACCTATAATTGCAGATATTCAAACATCCTAGAGACATCACGAGTAAGAACAACAAGGTATGGCAAAAATTCTTTTCGTTTTGAGGCTGTACAGATGTGGAACAGCCTCCCAGAGGACATGCGCACAGTCGCCAAATATAAAGACTTTGTACGGCTGATCCGCACCTGGACAGGTTCAAAATGTAAATGCGCCATGTGTGAGTAACCTGCTTCTCACATATTTTGCTTGCTTGCTTGTTTTTGCTGTCCTGCTTATATTATTTATTTATCTGTCAGTTAACCCCTTGTTTATTCTCCTTGTATATAGTGTATATGAGTTTCTTGTGTGTAAAAAAAAATAAAAAATAAAATAAATAAACATGTATATATGTGTATATATGTGCTATGTATTTGTTTTTCATGTGCTTAAATATTCTTTTTTACATCTTGTGTGTTTTTAAAATGTTATAAACATGTATACATGTGTATATATGTGCTATTTATTTGTTGTACAATGAAGTTATTGTGCATGTGCTTGTATATGCTTTTAAACATGAATTGTGTGCTATACTTGTTTTAATATTTTAAATTTTAATATAGGTCTGCACTGCTTTGTTTGTACAACTGAAAAGTGTATAACATATGTTTTAATTATGAACTATGCAAAAACACCTCCAATATAGTTTTTAGGTATATTTCCCTTTGTGTATTTGTGTGTAACTTACAAAATATTATGCTTTTAATGAACATTTTTACTTAATTTTGTGTTTTATATCCTTTAAATATGTCCTTGTATTATAAATGCTTATATAATATGCTTAACCTTTCTTTCGTTTAGCTCAATATACACTTGTTATATATATACAATTGTTTTGTCGGGAAATAGGTAATGAGCTAATGTTTATTGTTATGCACATCCGACGTTAAATAAAGATTCTTGTATCTTGTATCTTGTAACGGAATCTCTAATCAAGTATAGCGAGAATATGACTGTAGTCAAACATTTGTTTTAACGCTGTACATAATTATTTGTGCTTGTATTTTCATCGCTTTGACAAATGTGATATGATATGGTATCATTTCATTTCATTACTCATTATTTACACGATTAAACAATCGCTTCATTTCCTCGTTGTGTTGAACTGGATTGGATATGTATGCATTTTGCTTTCTGTGAAACTTTCGACTTATCTACAAAACAAGTGCAAAAAGGGACACATATGTGAATGCACTTGAAAATTAAAATGAAAAACTTGTACATGTGCACATCTTCGCGATTATGGCCATCTAGTTTGGCTTATGAGCCACCATTACTGATGAACGCCGCGCGCTTGGCAAGGGGGCAATCGGTGCCATTGAGAGTAAGTTTGTTCCTTTTTCCTTGTTCCTTATTTCCTATTCGAATAAGGAATAAGGAACTGTTCCTTATTCCTTATTCACGCGTAACATATTTGATATAGGGTTTTAAAGAAATGCAAACATTTGGTAAGTAAATCAAAACAAAATAGCTCGAATACATTTACAATTATGTGTTACGTTACATGTTAATGTTTCTTTTTCGCTCTTGCATAGGATTTCTTATTTAAAACGGACCGGCATGTTCTACTTCGAATACTAACTTCACATAAACAAAACCTGAAGCATATGACAATATGTTGCATGCAAGTGATATAAAAGAGCAATCTAATACATTGAAACATGTTTGTTTTTATTTAAAGTCCAGTTCCTTTTTCGCAACTGAATGTAAAAAAAGGAACCAGTTCCTTATTCCTTATTCAAGCCGTCATGACGTTAATATGTTATGTTTAAACCGATCACGTCAAATGACGCGACGTTAAATGACGCTACGTAAACGTTGGTTACAACGTCAAAGTAAAAATCAAGATAAAGCAGTATGCACCATATTGTCCACTGGTAAATATTATTGTTTTCATTTGCTTTTTAGTAGCAACATACAATTGTTATGTTGAGTAACATTAAGAAAATGTAGTCCATTTATAAATCCAACTTTTGAAAAAAAAATAGTGAAGCTTAATATATCTGGAAAGAGTATTTTGTGTTTACATATTTTGTCCTTATACAATTTATCGAAATTAAACACTGTTTATTATTAAGCGTAAAAAGTTATTGAAATATATTGTTTTATCCGAAATTTTGTTAAAATATTCAAGCGAAAAATAATAAGAACACGTAGTTATGGAACATTTGTTTCAGCATTAAAACTGACATACTTTTTACAAATACGCGGCTATTGGAAGAAGGGTTCATGGGCCAATCATTGATATCAATTGACCGCCCTGATTTTGAAATCCGTTAATAAACAGCAGCTTATTGCTGTTTATATAGATTTTCAATTCCGATATAAGTTAAGGAATGCGTTTAATATAAGGTTAATGTAAATGTACGTCAGTTCATAATGAATATGTGTATTACAGGTACACAATGGATGCACACACATTACAGAATATACTTCGCAGCAAGTATGACATCGATGAAGAGCTTCACACCGAGGGCATATTTGTGGCCCGTCAAGGCGGCACCATGAAAGCAAAAGGTCTGTTCAGTATCGGGATTGGTGAGAGGTTTATAGTCGTCGCCGGCATCAACCCCCGCGGACCGGAGATCGACTACAATCCGGTGTCTCTCACTCCGGTAGGCTTGACCGGTGTCACATACAAAAATGCCAGCATGATTGTAACAATCTCCAGTCCGCTCAAAGGCAAGAATTCCTTTCAGTTATGCAGCAGTAGCAAGGCAGTCGCTATATGGGATGATTTAACCACCGCCATTGATTACCTGGCGTCTAAATTACGCGGCGACATTTGCTGCAGCGCGTCACTCAGTGCTTCATCATCATCATCATCAGACGCCTCTGTGGATGCAGACCATGAGTATACGTATCAGAGGGGCTTCATAGGCCGGACCCTTCTCAATTACAGATGTCTGTCCCCGCAAAGGTTTCCCACGGCAGATAGAAGTTTCCGCTCTATTTCATTACCCGATATGGTATGTGGACCAACCGATGCCAACTCGGCGTGCCGTCAGCATGTTAAGATAGGTCACAGTTTGGACTGTGTCGACGTGTCATTGGACATCTTCATCAATGATAATTATAACAACCGAAATGAAGCAATTCAACAGGAAAACTTTACTGCACCCGATACAGTTATTATGCAAAATTGCGGGCAACTAACCGACGAGCGACGGACGGATATGTCAATCAAGCAGCCCAGTTTACTTGAGAGGTTCCTGCGCTTGTTTACCTGCTGTATAAGCAAGCGTTGATTTCTTTACCATTAATCTATGATAATTGAATTGAGAAATCACATTTTTATATTGTTGTTTATGGCAATAAATTCATTGTATGAATAAAGTCGAGTTTGTTTGTTTTATTATGAAATTGTGTGAGTTCTTATGATTATATATTGAGAATAATCGGTCTCGAGCAAATAGTAACACTAGCATTAAACCTTACGGACTTGGAATATGTGGCCCTGTTATATAAACTATCTGAAGACTACCGGTAACCTAATTCACGACTGCTTTTTAGTGTTACATATACCACGGACATTAATAGAATAACCGATATAAAATAATGCTTTTGTTACTTAAAACGACTTATCTCCAAAACTTGTATCGTAAGTTTGATGTATCGGACGATATTAAGTAACACGGGCTCCTGAAAAATCTAGTATCAGACAAAATATGGTTCACCACATTATGACACACGTTAACGTTGTTGTTGTTTGCTACATGGAACATGTCTGGATGTATATCAAATAAGGAGGTACGCTGGTCGCAGGCTTGGCTAGATCTACGCTGGCCGCATACGGCATAAGGCCAAAATAGACATCATTAATCTTTGAAAATAGATAAAATATAAAACTTTTATAATGTACACAATAAACTTCAGATTCGTATCTGTAAACATAATTTATTTTACAATCATTTCAATTACTCATTTGATTAACTCACTACCTTGAAATCAAAATGTATACATATACATATATATTTATTTAACTGCCACTTGCTATATTATTTATTTAAAGTATGGTTTACACAGAAAATTAATATCACTGAGATAAGTTTTTTAGTGCTCATAGTGCTGGAGTATTTTTGCATGTAAACACAATTCTTAAAACGTGTATGCATTTGCTATCTATTTTATTAGTTTATATAAAAAGACCCGCATATTCAAAAATTAGATTTGGTGTTAATATACCTTTTTATTAAATATTAAATACCTCCTTATGAACGATACAATAGTACACATGTATAACCTTTGAAGAACACATGAAATTACAAAGCGAGTCTACGTTAACAATTACATTGTTTATATGCGCATTATGCACACTCCAGTATGCAAATATTGTATCAACTTCATTATGCAATACATGCAAACAGTTTTCCGCGACCGTTTGCATTTAAACTGTACATGTATCCAATATTGTTTTGTAATGTCCTAACCTAACGATGGCGTCAATTGGGAGTCTTGTGATGATTTTGGAGGGTCATATATATTTTAGGATTTCATCATTATCATTCCATATACACATTTTAACGTTTAATTGTATAGTTTGGCTAGATTCCGGTAGATCCGGTGGAGTTTGGCTAGATCTGATAGAATTTGGTAGATTCCGGTAAAATCAGGTATTTCTAGTAACCGTCCGGTTGGACTCAACTTCGTTGACCGGTTTGTTCTCAAGCCGTTTTGACTTATCAAGCCCATGTTATGAAGAAAGGTAAACACACAATTTTATGTATCGAGCTAATTGCATTAGCACCCCAAAATTTGTACTTAAATTCTAAAGATATTCTTTATAAACAACATGAAATGTCTTTGCTTACGCTTTGTTTACCAACAGGTCTTCATAATATTGCATTTAAAATGATTTATAAAAAAATACATGTCAATTATTTTGTGTAGACGGATGAATGTGATGAATTGAAAATGAAAGTGTAGTCTGTAGCATAGGGACCCGACACAGTGTTTGGATTGCCTAAAAAAAAAATATATATATATTATATATATATATAATATTTTTTTAAGCAATCCAAACACTGTGTCGGGTCCCTATGGTCTGTAGTCTACTATCAACGTAAGATATTTTTGTTGTGTGTTTAGCAAAATAACTTCAAAAAGCCATGGATAAGGGCCTGCTGTCATCAAGCATATATGAAGTTAAGGACGAACTTGAAGAGGTAATCTGCATAACCATAAAATAGTTCATCTTGAATGCTTTGAGATTTTATGTGTAAATATGTACAGCTCAAAGTTCAACCTGATTAGGCCTTTTTCATTAAAAAAATGTCCCATTTATGTCTATAAAATCAAGTTGAAGTTTTGAATTGATCGTATGATCTATCTTACAAGGGTTCTTGAGTCTGTGTAATGCGACTGTTTGAGTAGAAAGAAAGCTCGAGCTCACAGAGCAATCCGGAGATAGTCTATAGCGTTTTTTTTTTCAATTTGAAATTTGTTGTAAATTGTAAAAATGTACACATTTTCATGAACCGTTGATGTGTTTGAAATTTTGGATTTATGTCAGTTTTATGCAAGCACATTATATCACATAAGTTGTTTTAATTTGCGAGTTAGTGATATATTTATGATCTGCTTGTGTTTATTTATGCCAGAAAAGAGATTATGTTGCTATTATTAACTTTTAAAGTGTCGTCTGGTTTCCAGGCAACAAATTTATATGCAAAAAGCCTTTAGTTCCATTTGAGTGTCTTTGGGTGGGTCTTTTAACAGGAACAGTCATAATAAAAGAAATAATCTCTTATACTTTACAATTGTTTTTCTATTCCAGAGGCTCGAGAGATGCTATTCTGTTGTATGTGGTCTTGTGAACAGTTTGTCTGAGCGCGAGGCTAACGATGCTCTAAATTCACACGCAAGTATTTTTCTCTCATTTCTCCCAAAATTTGTTTTAGTTTTCAATTATCATAATTTTATGCTGATAAAATTAGATTCTGTAACAGAAATTAATGATTGTTCTGTTTATCCAGCAAAACCTTGTTTTTCATGAATTTGCTTAATATGTTTGGGAACGCGACCCCAGATTATCCTGAGATGGCCTTTTTAACATTTTCAGGTCAGTAAAGGTGCCCAGCAACATGAGGAAATTCAACTGGGTCTTCTGTATGCCATTCTCACTGACCCATCAAATGCTGCTAAGGTAATTTCTGTGCACATTTCATTGTTAACATGTGTCACATACAAGTTAAATGTCATGGTGCTTGATTTGTCTAAGTGCTAGTTTTATTTAGAAATAAAATAAATCCATCTTCAAAATAATTTCTTGTCTTAATCCCTGAAGAAACATTTTCCACACTCAATGTCTAAATCCTGTTAACATCTTCCAATATCACGGTTGTGTGTTTTCTATTTAAGAATTACAGGGACATAACCCTGGTTAATCGGGATGCCTTCAGTATTGTACTCACTAGACTCAACCAGTTGATATTTGAGAAGTGGCTGAAGCTGAAAGACGTAGGTCGCTCACAAATCTTGTGGCTGACAAGGGAACTAGTGAAGAACTCAGTGGTCGGAGCAGACGCTGTTGTAAATGTTTTAATGAGGCAAATTGCAGGTATATTGTTGGTAATAGTGCTTTATACAATTATGTAGAAGGTTTAAACAAACTAGAGATATTATGTCAGATATTTTGCCTTTTCCATATGGTCTGAGAGACCTTATCTTAGAACCAGTGTTAGTTAATTCAGCTTTAAAGCCAGTTTTAATGCTTGTAACTCAACATTTGGTGTTTCAAAAAACCTCGGCAACTGATTTACAAATCATTACTTTGTTTATTGAAAAGGCCTGCTAGCTTAACATTGTTTATCAGTGGTGCTTGTAATCCATTAATGAGGCTATTGGGGCATTAAGTTGACGGATCCTCCTGGTCCTTTTGTTGATTGTAATTGCAAAGCTTCATGCCCTCCAATTCTTACAAAGTAGCACAGGAAATAGAGAAGACGTTTTAGTGCAATCAGTAGAAAATTGGTAGTCTCAAAACTTAAACTTGCATCATATTTGCTGTTGTACCAAAAAATGTTTCACTTCATTGTACCTCGCCATTCCTTGTAACAGTCCCTTCAACCTTTTATAACACATGAATTAATCAATTGGATTGACTGACTGACATATATTCCTGTTATATATCCAGGCGGTGATATAACTCCAAAGAATGTGTGGCTTGCTGAAAGTGTCCTAGATATATTGACAGAGTTCAGGTAAGAAATCCAACACAAATGATCACCATCATTTCAGATACATACCCCATAGTAAGCACCAATTTTTTGTTATTTAAAACTTATTTTTGGTTCCAATTCGTCAATCACATCCAAATATCAATCTAGTGGAGAAAAAAAGTGAAAAAATGAAGACAGAAAGATTAACAAAAAATACACAATTTGATAGAGCATGATGATTATGCTTTATTGTTTGTTTGTCAAAGGCCTTGGCTAGAAAAGTATCCTGGGTTGGTACCTGTTATAATCTACACCTACCTGAGAGTAATTGTTGACCACACAGGACAGATATTTACAAACCTGCGCCAACGAGAGTCGGAATTTGCTGCGTCTTTGTTGAGAGACAAGGTTTGTGTTCTAATCTGTAATTTATGCCTCTGAAATTTCTGTTAATATTTGAAAATAAAGCAAATTTTCACATTTGAAGTCTTTTAAAATTACAATAATGTTTGCTACTAATTCAGACTCTTTTTCTAATGCAGATTCCTATGTGTCTACATAGATCATGACAATTGATTTATTAAAAAATGGCTATTTAAAACAGTTGTTGCTCACTTAGTATGAACCTATATATTTAGCTGGATTGTATAGAAATAATTCGCTTATAAACCCTCTCAAGTCTATTTCCTAGGAAAAACCAGTACTTGGTCTTTGAGTTTGAATAGATTCGGAGTATGCTCCCCGAGAGTGGATTAAACCTTGTACACCACGACTCCATTGTCACAGAATGTTGATCAAATCATTGTATGTTCACCACCATTGATAATTTATTCTCAAGATTGCTTCAAACATGGAGAGAGGGAGTATACAAATGTAACTGATTTACCAGCAGCTCTTTACTATTTCAGTGGTCAGAATGCATGGTAATTGGCCGTGATCTGCTCAGATTGCTTCAGAATGTCGCTAGGCTCCCTGAGTTTGAATCATTATGGAGGGACATAATGCTGAATCCTTCAATTTTGGCTCCAAATTTCACAGGTACGCACATTTTAAAGGCTCCATTTTTTAATTTTTAATAATACCCCCACAAACGAAGTTTAGGGGGGTATATAGGAGTGAACTTGTCTGTTGGTCGGTCGGTCGGTTGGTGGGTCGGTCTGTCTGTCGGTCCGTATTAAGTGTCCGCTCTCTAATTCAAGTAGTTTTCATCCGATCTTGACCAAACTTGGTCAGAAGTTGAATCGACATGATGTCTAGGCCAAGTTCGAACATGGGCCTTGCCAGGTCAAAAACTAGGTCACGGGGTCACTTAGTGCGTTTTAAACATTCAGCATGTTGTCCGCTTTCAAATTCAAGTAGTTTTCATCCGATCTTCACCAAACTTGGTCAGAAGTTGTATCTAGATGATGTCTAGGCCAAGTTCAAACATGGGCCTTGCCAGGTCAAAAACTAGGTCAAGGGGTCACTTAGTGCGTTTTAAACATTCAGCATGTTGTTCGCTCTCTAATTCAAGTTGTTTTCATCCGATCTTCACTAAACTTGGTCAGAAGTTGTATCTACATGATGTCTAGGCCAAGTTCGAACATGGGCCTTGCTGGGTCAAAAACTAGGTCACAGGGTCACTAAGTGCGTTTTAAACATTCAGCATGTTGTCCACTCTCTAATTCAAGTAGTTTTTATCCGATCTTTACCAAACTTGGTCAGAAGTTGTATCTAGATGATCTTAAGGCCAAGATTGAACATGGGCCTTGCAGGGTCAAAAACTGGGTCACAGAGTCACTTAGTGCGTTTTTTACTATTCAGCATGGTGTCTTCTCTCTTATTTAAGTAGTTTTCATCTGATCTTCACCAAACTTGGTCAGAAGTTGTATCTACATGATGTCTAGGCCAAGTTCGAACATGGGCCATGCCAGATCAAAAACTAGGTCACAGGGTCACTTAGTACGTTTTACACATTGAGCATGGTGTCCGCTCTCTATTTCAAGTAGTTTAAATCCGATCTTCACCACACTTGATCAGAAGTTGTAACTAGATGATGTGTAGGTCAAGTTCGAACATGGGTCATGCCGGGTCAAAAACAAGGTCACGGGGTCACTTAGTGTGTTTTAAACCTCACAATGTTGTCCGCTCTCTAATTCAAGTAGTTTTCATCCAATCTTCACCAAACTTGGTCAGAAGTTGTATCTAGATGATGTCTAGGTCAAGTTTAAATATGGGTCATGCCGGGTCAAAAACTAGGTCACGGGGCGTATAAGTGGGTGTTAAACCTCACCATGTTGTCCGCTCTCTAATTCAAGTAGTTTTCATCCCATCCTCACCAAACTTGGTCACAAGTTTTATCTTAATGATCTCTAGGACAAGTTTGAACATGGGCCATAACGGGCCTAAAACTAGGTCACGGGGTCACTTAGTGCGTTTTTTAACATTCAGCATGGTGTCCGCTCTTTAATTCAAGTAGTTTACATTGGATCTTCACCAAACTTCGTCAGAAGTTTTATGGAGATGATCTTAAGGCCAAGTTAGAACATGGGCCTTTCTGGGTCAAAAACTAGGTCAAGGGGTCACTAAGTGAGTTTAACAATTGAGCATGGTGTCCGCTGTTTTTTGTGAAGACGACATGCAAAATATTATGTGTCAATGCGGCATGCGGGGGTATTCGTCACGTCTGTGACAAAGCTCTAGTTTTAATGTTTGTAAATGGTGGGTAGATTCTATGTTATAAGTAATCAGATATGACTTTTGATAATAAAAGATGTACAACAATTTTTTGGTTTCCCCACCTCTCATCCGATTTCCTGCCTTATATTGCCAGACAAGTATCAAATAGTTGTTCTCCACTTTGTGGTATTTATTTAAAAAGAAATAATTCAGGTGAAACCTTTAAAAGATAAAGCTTGTCCCCCCCCCCTCCAGAGGTGGTATCAAAATAAAATTGCTTTTTTATGTCCCCCACTATAGTAGTGGGGGACATATTGTTTTTGCCCTGTCTGTTGGTTGGTTGGTTGGTCTGTCTGTCTGTTTGCGCCAACTTTAACATTTTGCAATAACTTTTGCTATATTGAAGATAGCAACTTCATATTTGGCATGCATGTGTATCTCATGAAGCTGCAGATTTTGAGTGGTGAAAGGTCAAGGTCATCCTTCAAGGTCAGAGGTCAAATATGTGTGGCCAAAATCGCTCATTTTATGAGTACTTTTGCAATATTGAAGATAGCAACTTGATATTTTGCATGCATGTGTATCTCATGGAGCTGCACATTTTGAGTGGTGAAAGGTCAAGGTCATCCTTCAAGGTCAGAGGTCAAATATATGTGGCCCAAATCGCTTATTTTATGAATACTTTTGCGATTGGTTGGTTGGTCTGTCTGTCTGTTTGCGCCAACTTTAACATTTTGCAATAACTTTTGCTATAATAAAGATAGCAACTTTATATTTGGCATGCATGTGTATTTCATGAAGCTGCACATTTTGGGTGGTGAAAGGTCAAGGTCAAGGTCATCCTTCAAGGTCAGAGGTCAAATATATGTGGCCAAAATCGCTCATTTGATGAATACTTTTGCAATATTGAAGATAGCAACTTGATATTTGGCATGCATGTGTATCTCATGGAGCTGCACATTTTGAGTGTTGAAAGGTCAAGGTCATCCTTCAAGGTCAGAGGTCAAATATATGTGGCCCAAATCGCTTATTTTTTTAATACTTTTGCGATATTGAAGATAGCAACTTGATATTTGGCATGCATGTGTATATCATGGAGCTGCACATTTTGAGTGGTGAAAGGTCAAGGTCATTCTTCAATGTCAGAGGTCAAATATATGTGGCCCAAATCGCTTATTTTATGAATACTTTTGCGATATTGAAGATAGCAACTTGATATTTGGCATGCATGTGTATCTCATGGAGCTGCACATTTTGAGTGGTGAAAGGTCAAGGTCATCCTTCAAGGTCAAATATATGGGTCAAAATTGCGCATGTAATGTCACTTCTGCAATATTGAAGCTAGCAATTTTATATTTGAAATGCGTGTGTATCTCCAGGAGCTGCACATTTCGAGTGGTAAAGGGTCAAGGTCATCCTACAAGGTCAAACATCATATAGGGGGACATTGTGTTTCACAAGCACATCTTGTTTGTGCTATTTTCAAAGCTCTGTTTTACTCTAGGCATTCAGCAGCTCCTAACAATACGCACATCGAGGAAGTTCCAGATCTCCAGACTGACACCTGACATGGAGAACAAGCTTGTGTTCCTCACAACAAAGGTGAAGTTTGGTCAGCATAAACGCTATCAGGACTGGTTCCAGAGACAGGTAGGGTCAGTGGAGAGTTGAAGACTCGTTCATGTTATTTGTGAAATGAAGGCTAGTTCTGGAATTTGTAACATCTCCTACCTAGGATCTAGTCTGATAAATACATACATTGAAACTAAATTTTGGGATAAACACCTTGGAATGGGGATTGCAAAGCATTGGAGGTTTCAATCACAATACTTTTTGTCCCCTACCGGTTTCACAGGAGGGGTCTGCGCTCTGTCTGTCAGTCAGTCACACTTTTCTGGATCCTGCGATAACTTTTAAAGTTTTTAATATTTTTTCATGAAACTTTAAAAATGGATAGATGCCAATATGGACATAATGCACATCATTTCATTTTGTTCCTACGTCAAAAATTCTGGTTGCTATGGCAACACATAGACTAGAAATACAGCTGAAAATGGTGTTTTTTTCTGGATCCTGCGATGACTTATAAAGTTCTTCATATTTTTTCATGAATCTTAAAACCTGGATAGATGGCAATATGGACATTATGCAGGTCATTTCATTTTGTTCTTACGTCAAAATTTCTGGTTGCTATGGCAACAAATAGAGTAGAAATACTGATGAAAATGGTGTTTTTTTCTGGATCCTGCGATAACTTAAAAAGTTCTTCATATTTTTTCATGAAACTTGAAACATGGATAGATGGCAATATGGACAATATGCATGTCATTTCATTTTGTTCCTACGTCAAAAATGTTGGTTGCTATGGAAATAAATGGACTAGAAATACTGCTGAAAGTGGTGCTTTTTTCTGGATCCTGCGATAACTTTAAAAGTTCTTCATATATTTTCATGAAACTTGAAACATGGATAGATGGCAATATGGACATTATGCACGTCATTTCATTTTGTTCCTACGTCAAAAATTTTGGTTGCTATGGCAACAAATATAAAAAAAGAACAAAACATTCTGACAATGGTGGAATTTCTGACAATGGTGGAGCTGGTAATAGTCTTGTTCATCAAGATCAACTTTGTATACATGTATCAAAATAACTAGGCTGGATAAAATGCAGTTTCGTTGTATTATTATTTCTATATTTATTTAATAAGAAGAAAATGATTTTGGTAATAGATGCTTATTAAAAAGCAACAGGAATCACAAATTTCTAGCGGTGTGGCAATAACAGTTTCTCAAATGCATCAATTGTATCATAATCTTTCTGTCCATTGTTGTTTTGCAGTATTTGTCTACCCCGGAGAGTCAATCTCTGAGATGTGATCTCATTCGTTACATTTGCTGTGTGTTCCATCCATCCAACGAGTTGCTGTGCTCTGAGATCATACCACGTTGGGCGGTCATAGGCTGGTTGTTACAGACCTGCACAGTATGTAGCACTGAAAACTTACAAATTAAAAAAAAGTTAAATATGCAGATATTTATGAAGAAGAGGGGGTATATTGTTTTGGGCATGTCGGTCGGTCCGTCGGTCGGTCGGTCCGTCTACCAGATGGTTTCCGGACGATAACTCAAGAACGCTTATGCCTAGGATCATGAAACTTCATAGGTACATTAATCATGACTGGCAGATGGCCCCTATTGGTTTTCAGGTCTTTAGGTCAAAGGTCAAGGTCACAGTGACTCGCAATAGTAAAATGATTTCCGGATGATACTGTGAAACCATTTATTTTCAACAGCACAAAATTTCGTCATTTTTATAAAAATGACGATTTCGTCAGCACTTAAATTTTCCGATTTCTGATTTTGAATTTTAAAAAAATGCGTCAGTCACTATCCGATTTGTGTGTAATACATATTCGCGATCAATCGCAGTTGCGAAAAATCGTGGTACGAATGCGGGAACACACTTGAGAATCACTGCAGGAGGTGGGGCCTGTTTGTCACATGCCAATTAACTAGTCTTTTGTTATCAAGGGACAGTAATGGACCATCTTAATGTATGCCATTCACACGTTCATTGTTACGATTAGCGGACAAGTGGGATCGAATAACCGTTAACGAGTGTTTGTTACAACGAAGCCAATTGCCAATTAGTCTTAAAGCTGGACTGATATAAAAAAAAATGTCCATGTTGTGTTGATGAAACAATGTTGTTTCCTGTTTTTTTTTGCTCTCTAAATGAAATGAATTTTTTTTTTGGCAAGCAAATAAAACTAGTCACTTTTGTTTATTTTCTTTGGTATGTGTTCTAGTTGTTATGATTTTTATTAAAATGCTGTCAATACCGTTTTAAAACCGTTTGTGTTATACGAAAGAGGTTCCAGTTTGTTAAGTGGTTTTTTTTTCAAATTAAAATCCTTTTTTATTCTGATATCAACATTAAAATTATAAACTCTATGCGTGTGTTTGTTCTTAAAAAGTAAACTACCGGTATATAAATCAATAATGTCAATAATTTAAAAATAAATAAATTGATACATATAAAATAATAATAAGTGTGGTTAAACGCAAACAATCAAACAACAAACAGCAATTAAAATATTCTTTATTAATTTGTGATAAATACGCATGTTAATTGATCACACATCGTCATCTTTTCATTTGGTTTATTGTCTTTCATCGGCATTCGCTGCGTGATGGCTAATATGCAACACCCCTGAAAAACACAATGCACCTAATGGGTAATAAAGTTATAAACAATTAGCGCTAATTCATTACCATTCTACATAAACGAAGTCAACGCATTCGATACAGCTGTACTGCACACGCGTTTTAAAGAAGTGTAACGTATCAGTTAAGTACCTTGTGTAATCTACATCCCTTTGTGTAAAAACCGGATTAATCTTGATTACGAAACAGCAGTGAATGTGTGCATGGATTATGTTGGAATTTAATGCCTCATGTCTACGGTATAGTTTTAAAATATTGTTCAACTAAGTGTTTGTTTTTGTTCAAACATAGAGCATGATTGTTCGTTAGGATCTTAAATTCGCCGATCGGTCGACTGATGAAAGTTATGAAAATTAATGCCTGACGATTAATAATGGTTTCACAGTAACTCAAGAATGCTTACACCTAGGATCATGAAACTTCATAGGTACATTGATCATGACTGGAATAAGACCCCTATTGATTTTCAGGTCACTAGGTCAAAGGTCAAGGTCACAGTGACTCGAAATAGTAAAATGGTTTTCTGGATGATAACTCAAGAATGCTAAGGACTAGGATCATGAAACTTCATAGGTACATTGATCATAACTGGAATATGACCCCTATTGATTTTCAGGTCACTAGGTCAAAGGTCAAGGTCACAGTGACTCGAAATAGTAAAATGGTTTCTGGATGATAACTCAAGAATGCTTACGCCTAGGATCATGATACTTCATAGGAAGATTGATCATGACTGGCAGATGAACCCTATTGATTTTCAGGTCACTAGGTCAAAGGTCAAGGTCACAGTGACTCTAAACAGTAAAATGGTTTCCGGATGATAACTCTAGAATGCTTACGCCTAGGATCATGAAACTTCATAGGTACATTGATCATGACTGGCAGATGACCCCTATTGATTTTCAGTTCACAAGGTCAAAGGTCTAGGTCACAGTGACTCGAAATAGTAAAATGGTTTCCGGATGATAACTCAAGAATGCTTACACCTAGGATCATGAAACTTTATAGGTACATTAATCATGACTGGCAGATTACCCCTATTAATTTTCAGGTCACTAGGTCAAAGGTCAAGGTCACAGTGACTCGAAACAATAAAATGGTTTCCTGCTGATAACTCAAGAATAATTAGGCCTAGGATCATGAAATTTCATAGGTACATTGATCATGACTGGCAGATGAACCCTATTGATTTTCAGGTCATCAGGGGTGTGAAATTCCCCTCTCTAGACCGAATTTGCAACTTTAAGTTTTCGGGTTAATATGAGGCAACCCCATTTTCAGATCAGTCAGCCTTTCATTTCGTGTATGTGCTTGTTATTAGAATGTGCAGGTGCTTGAAACTTTATAATGTATTAATTATACTGTTGGTACTTGAGTAAAAATCCATGTGTGTGTGTGCTCAGGGGAAATATTAAGAATATTATTTATGATTATGTTTGTTTTTGCCACAACATATATGCTATAGTCTGGTTGAGTCGTGGGTAATTTTCATAAAGTTGTTACATCACAAATATTTTATAAATATATGACCATGAATCATTATGAAAATAATAATTAACCTTTCTTCTTTAAGATGTGTTGCTTTTTTCCAAATGTTTATCGTCTTTTATCATCAAAATAATCGACTGTGTTGATAGTGTCAAACTACCATCATGAAAATAATAAGCTTCCGGTTGATTCGTGGGTTCTGATTGGCTGCCAGAATTTCAAGATTTGCATACTATAAATAGCCTTTAAACTGACCTTGCAGGACAGGTTAATTTCTTGTGAAAATATGTCAACAGACGATGTAGCACGGTAAATACTTATAAATAAACGATTTTGTGTTACTTTGAAGCACTATATGAACAATACATAAATGAAGAAATATTTCATACCGACCTATCAAGTTATGATTAATTACACTATTTTCTTGTTTTTGATGCATTTTTGATCGGAAAAATTATAGACCGTGTCAAAACATTTTTCCGTAACGAACTGCATCATGTGTGAACATTCTATCGCGAGATTTCAGGCGATTTCTATACCCACAAATCAAACAGAACCCACGATTCAACCAGTAACAACCATAATAAAGCTTAATAATTGCTTTTTATTTGAAAAAAAAATTCTCAGTAGAGTTAACTGTGAGAACATGACTGCAAAGAAAGTAAGGGCGACCAGATTATGTCAGATGGTAGCCCTTACTTTTAACAAGTTTTTACACCAATGTGTCTTAGGTTTGTTTAAATGTACAATGAATAATATAGTTTACTATCTTGCATATGTGCTTTTGGATTAAAAGCAATTATCATTATTATATTTGGGCCGCGCTCTGTGAAAAGGGGGTTTAATGCATGTGTGTTAAGTGTCGTCCCAGATTAGCCTGTACAGTCCGTACAGGCTAATCAGGGACGACACTTTCCGCTTTTATGATATTTTTAGTTTCAAGAAAGTCTCTTCTTAGCAAAAATCAAGTTTATGCTGAAATTGTCATCCCTGATTAGCCTGTGCAGACTGCACAGGCTAATCTGGGACAACACTTTATGCACACGCATTAAACCCCCTTTTCACAGAGCACGGCTCATATATTCTCTTTCAGTCCAATGTTGCTGCATCAAATGCCAAGTTGTCCTTATTTTATGATTGGATCTTTTTTGATCCTGAAAAAGACAGTATAATGAATATTGGTAAGTGCTATTTGGCTTTGAAATATGATTTTTCCGCAGTTCTGACTTACTTTAATGTGTATTAATTTATAGTTATTAAAATTTTGGTACAGCTGACAATAGCATGTTATGCTTGGGTTTATATTGTAACTGGACGTTCCTGTCTATAACTCTTTTGTTGTCAACAGTTATTGAGCAAGTTTTAATGCAGTGTATTTGTTATTTGTGTACAGCTATATTTTCTAAAATGGGATGGATGTGTAGGTTCTAGTTGAGTTCTTTCACACAAGCTTTTCTGAAATGATTGTCAATGTGCTTCTAGTTAATTTATTGGTAAAAACAATAATGTTGTAAGTAGTTGGTAATGAGAAATGTTCAATATGTTTCTTTTTACACACTGTAAATAATGTTCATAAACAAGTGATTTCTATAATTAAACGATTAAAGAGAACAAATGCAAAATAATGTGTTTGTATACCTATATTATGAAGTTACATAACATGTTTAAATCTTATCTTTTCAGAACCGGCAATACTAGTTATGTTTTACTCAATGCGATCACATCCAGCTATAACTGCAACATTATTAGACTTTCTTTGTAGGGTAAGTTGGATTCTTTATTCATTTGACATCATATGCGTGCAAATAATCGAACATATTGATATCCATGTAAAATCTTGATAGAGCAGAAAACATTAAAATCTTAACCTTTTTTAACCAGGTTATGGGGACGATTGGCATCAAACTAGTGGCTTCTTAATAAATTTGGGCCGCTCTTTGTGAAAAGGGGGATAATGATCATAATGCATGTGCGTAAAGTGCCGTCCCAGATTAGCCTGTGCCGTCACTTTCCGCTTTTATGATATTTTTCTTTAAAGGAAAGTCTTTTCTTAGCAAAAATCAAGTTTAGGCGGAAAGTGTTGTCCCTGATTAGCCTGTGTGGACTGCACAGGCTAATCTGAGATTACACTTTACACACATGCATGAAATTCCCTTTTCACAGAGCATGGCCCATTTAGTTTCCATTGAAAGATGGGATGGATACTTTGGATATAGCAGCTTGCATGGATTCCTATTTTTATATTGTATTTGAGGTCAGGCGGGTCTATGGCAAGGTCACTGTAACTTAAAATATTAAAACATATCTGCTCAATTACTTGAGGTGGGATTAAGATATTGCAGTGAAGCTTCTTGTATAGGTAGCTATTACGCAGAATTAGCTTGAAATCACAGTTTGGGGCTTGAATCAAGGTCCAGATATTGTTACTAAAAATAGAAAAAAAACAACAACTTTAGTTTGGGTGGAGGTATTGCTCTGAAACTGTGTTGGTAGCTAACATGAAGAACTAACTTGGAATTACATTTGGGGTGAGTTGGTTTTAGGTCCATGTCACTGTTACGTGAAATTTTAAAAAAGGTTTTGGCTGAATAACTTGACTTTTGATAGAGTTATTGCATCAAAGTTTGTTGTGTAGAAAGCATACTTGCAGACCTAGCTTGTGATTGCATTTAAGTCTATCTGGGTAGAGACCACTGTTTTGTCTTGTCAACAACTCAAGTTTTTATGGTGACATTGGTCTGAAAGTTTATGTTGGTCGTAACCATGAAGGCCTAGCTTTGGTTGCCAATTGTGGCCAATTTTCTCAATGTCAAGGTTACTACAAAAACAAAACTTGTTCCAACTCAATAATTTAAGTTTGCATGGAGAAATTGTTTTGATATTTTGTTTGAAGGTAGCTTAAGTGCAGACTTAGTTAGGGATAACACATTTCTTAGTGTATAACAATAACATAAGATTTCTACAGAAATGCTGTATCAATTACTTCAATGTCATTCATATAAGTAAGAATTGATCTATAATATACAGTTCATGTATGCACTTGAATTTGGCATCTTATAGATGCTACAAAAGTGGCATGCATGTTTAGTTCATTTTCCAACATGTGTAACTAATTATACCCTCTTTACAGGAATCAGGCCGTACTGCTTTGCAAATGTTAGTCTATATGTTTGTCTGTCAGTATGTCTGTAGACCAAAAATGCCCCAGGCAATCACTGCATTTTTATGTCCCCTACCACTATAGTGGGGGACATATTTTTTTTGCCCTGTCTGTTGGTTTGTGTGTTTGTTTGTTTGTTTGCTTGCGCCAACTTTAACATTTGCAATAACTTTTGCAATATTGAAGATAGCAACTTGATATTTGGCATGCATGTGTATCTCATGAAGCTGCACATTTTGAGTGGTGAAAGGTCAAGGTCATCCTTCAAGGTCGAAGGTCAAATATATAGCTTCAAAGCGGTGCAAAAGGGGACATAGTGTTTCTGACAAACACATTTCTTGTTTTAAAATGCCTTGAAAAGAAATTCCAAATATATTACTGAGGTGCACTAATAACCAAAAGTAAACAAAAGTGCTTCATTTTATTGATTATCTTTTCAGATGTGAACAGCTTTCTGTGAGGTCATACTTTATTATCAGACAGTTTTTTGTTATGCCCCCGGTAGGGTGGCATATAGCAGTTGAACGGAGATGATTTCTATACCTGCCAAATGATAAATAGAAATTTTATTTCAATGCAGCGCAGTAGGGGGCATTGTTTTTCTGACAAACACATCTCTTGTTGTTACATGCTATAGCTTTAGTTATATTTTTAGATCATGAACAACTTCTGTTCGACACATACTGAACAAGTGAGATCGGGAATACACAAATCTTTGAAGACCATACTAGAAAAGCGTGTCTTACCGTAAGTCATTATTTGATACAAAAGTGCTTTTACTCTTGTCAATAGTTTTAAGATTATGTGAAAGCTTTAATTTATCTATAATAGTTTTTAACCCAACATCAACTCAAGAATGGGGAGCATACATGGTATCTATATCTTGGAATCTGGCAGTCATGCAACATTTTATGCTATGGAGGGGTAAAATAAAATTAAAAGCATATATGTCTTTCTTCAATATTTATGGCGTTATTACCATACAATTGATGTTCTTTTGCCTAGTAGAATTTCATAGGTAAAGACGAAATTTATTATAAAATTAAAAAAAATGAACAGAGGAAGCACAGTGAACAAGAACCATAACTCTGAACAGAAATATGGCCTTGGTTTAATTTTGTGTACAAAGTAATAATTCCAGCAGTATTAAATAAATTTGAATAAATAAATTACTTATTTGATTGCTTTTTGTCACCATTGCCTTTTTAGCTCACCTGTCACGAATTGACATGGTGAGCTTATGTGACCGTGTGATGTCAGGCGTCCGTTGTGTGTGCGTGCATGTGTCCGTCAACAATGATTTGTAGACAGTAGAGGTCACAGTTTTCATCCAATCTTTATGAAATTCGGGCAGAATGTTTATCTTGATGAAATCTGGGTTGGGATTGTATTTCGGTCATCTGGGGTCAAAAACTAGGTCACTAGGTCAAATAATAGAAAAACCTCGTGTAGACAATAGAGGTCACAGTTTTCATCCAATCTTTATGAAATTTGGTCAGAATGTTTATCGTGATAATCTGGGTTGGGTATGTATTTGGGTCATCTGGGGTCAAAAACTAGGTCACTAGGTCAAATAATAGAAAAACCTTGTAAATACTTGTTTAAACAATAGAGGTCACAGTTTTCATCCAATCTTTATGAAATTTGGTCAGAATGTTTATCTTGATGAAATCTGGGTTGGGAATGTATTTGGGTCATCTAGTGTCAGAAACTAGGTCACTATGTCAAATAATAGAAAAACATTGTGTAGACAATAGAGGTCACAGTTTTCATCCAATCTTAATGAAATTTGATCAGAATGTTTATCTTGATGAAATCTGGGTTGGGATTGTATTTGGGTCATCTGGGGTCAAAAACTAGGTCATTAGGTCAAATAATAGAAAAACCTTGTGTAGACAATAGAGGTCACAGTTTTCATCAAATTTTCATGAAATTTGGTCAGAATGTTAATATTGATGAAATCTGGGTTGGGATTGAATTTGGGTCATCTGGGGTCAAAAACTGATCTTAATGAAATATGGTCAGAATGTTTATCCTGATAATAACTGATTTTGAATTGTTACAGGGCTTTCCCTGCCGTTCGCCAGATTGGCCAATGGCGAAAATTTAGCAAATTCAGCAAATAAAATAATTGTTTGGCGAAAATGTCGGCGAACGATTTTTTTCATGACAAATGCCGTCCCAGATAATAAACTCTTTCAGCTGTAGACTGTGCTTCAATACATCGCCGTGTTATTGACCCGAAAAATTGATACGCAGTCGGCATTAACACCGGTCAGAACCGGTCATCGAAACAAAGGAAGATGACTGGTGTGAAAACAAAACAATGGTGTATTTGTACACCTTATCGGCTTAAAAAAACAATTACATCTGATCAAAGATTAAAGATTGCTGCCAATTTCAATCAATTTGAGTAAAAGCCGTTGGCGAATTATCAACTTAGTCACACAATGAACGTAAGTAAAAAAGTTAATAATTGATTTTAATTTTGAGAGGTTTGTAATGTTTGAAATGATTAAAGGCTAAATGTGTTACAATTGTGAATGACAATAGATGAACGGGTATAAAACCCTTGACATTTTCGGCGAAAGTGTAAGAAATTGCGACTGCCATTAAGGGGACCATAGGCAATAAGCGTCCTTTGAACTCTGACGAATCTAATGACACGGTCTAACAAAAAATCAAATCTGATAATAGATCATTTAAAGATGTTTGGCTTTCGGAATTCAAGTGGTAAGACTATAATGCAAAGTAAAAAACGTAAAAAATGTATTGCAAAATATGCATAAAGTTTCAAAAATCAAATTCATTCACTTTGGGTGTAGTATGTTGAAAAAAGACAACATTTCAAAACACGAAAAATCAAAAGGTAATAAAAAAGAATGGCAATCAATATTAAAATGAATATACATGAACAATTTTTATATAATTCATAATATATTAAAAATATCAATAATATTTTGTTATGTTCATAATTAATATATATTGACACTTTTCAAAATGAGCTTTTTGTTTTGAAATTTAGCATACCGGTATTTAATTTTGTTTCTTTCAGATCACAAAGAGGCCTCACAAGCTTGAAGTCTGAAGACATCAATGACAAATGCGCAGGCTGCAGCAATATCCTAAAGCGAAGCGGCTGTAGTGTCAGCTATGCCAAATTTGTACTTTGCTGCACAACATACTCTCGCATCATCGCTGGTTCCAGACCTGAACAGATTGTTTGTCTTGCAGGTAAAAAAATAAATAAAACATCTTTAAAACAAATTTGATTTGTTTTAAATTGATTGATGACAAAATTTGATTTTGTTTAAGTTTGCTACAAATATTAAGCAAAATATACTTGAAATCATTAATTATATTTTCAGGATGCAAATTTGTATTAATATATTTTCAGGGTGCAACCCAGCTCAATGACCTTCGTGTTGACAGCTACACGTCATATGAACACAGCTCCAGTGTGTCAGAATTTCAAAACTGTATGGCAGACGTTCTGAGGAGTGATCTTCTCCAGAAGATACAGACATCATGCAAGTACAGTATCATGATCGATGAGAGTACAGACATTTCAGTAAAGCAAAATTTAGTGACCTATGTTAGACTTTTGGAAACTGATGAGTTTGGAATAGCTGAACTTCAAAGAGCAAATGCAGAGAGCATATATGACAATGTAGTTAATTTGCTTAGTAGAAAGGGAATTTACATTCAACATCTCTCATAAATTCTATTAAAATTGAAAACTTGGAGAACTTGTTGATTTTGTCCATTGAAAGCCCACCAATGGAAAAGTTTGATTTCAAACGTGCTTTCAAGATTTGGGCTGGATTGAAGTTGAGGCGGATTATGGCCTTCTGCTAAAATGTATGTTCAGGATATCATGTGCTCATGTTATGTAAATTTATCACGTGCTTATTTTATGAACATATGCTTGAGTTATGATGTGTGTATAACTATAAATGTTTTGTTGTACTGTTGTTTTTTTGTTATGCACACATGATGTGGATTATGCTACGTTAGCGTTACCGATCGCCGAAATCGCCATTTGCGATTACAATTCCTAGCTGGCGATTACAAATAAGATTTTCATGAAATGGGCGATTGAAAAACAAAAGATCTAATGCTTTACAAATGCACACTCTAAATGCCTGTTTTCAGGCCGTATAAATCGCTAAGATTACACAGATAACACCCTTACCGGAAAGGTCCCAGGGGATAATGACGACCGCCTAGGTCGATAATCCACATGGCCAATGTCTTAATTTGTCACGCTTTATTCTGCAAACAGACTTTTTGAACATTTGGGTTACATGGCGATTTACGTGATAACTGAATCACTGAAGCGTGCCGTGTAATGACCTATGCTATAGATGTTACGATTCAACGTTATCGAATCGACTAGTACGGAATTGTCATTTAATCAGATGGGCGGAGTTATGGCATTGACATGGCCACTATAAACTCATTTCCCAAGACACAACGATTTTGATTGGCTAAAAAAGTAGATAAGAGTAACTTCCCTTTACTTATATGTTATGTTAATTTATCATATGATTATTTTATGAACATGTGCTTGAGTTATGATGTATGTACTTCTATAAATGGTTTGTTGTAAACTGTTTATTTTTGTTATGCACACATGATGATTATAGTAATAAACATATTAAAGCTTTGTTTTGTAGTTTCTTCTTTTACACCCCTTAGCCTAGACTTACAACAGGTGGTTCCTAATGCTTTGCTAAAAGATTGGCTACAGTTTCTAAAATTTGGCTACAAAAAATTACATTTGGCTAAAACGTTGGCTATAGGAATTTTTGGGCCAGGGGGAGCCCTGATCATATATGGGTCATCTGGGGTCAAAAATTAAGTCACCGGGCCAATGCTAGTAAAACCTTGTGTAGATAAAAGAGGTCACAGTTTTCATCATGTCTTAATGAAATTTTGTCAGAATGTATTAATTAATGAAATCTGGCTTGGGATTGTATATGGGCTGATAGAATTTAAGTGGATTTTGCAAGGTTAGTCAGGTGAGCGATTCAGGGCCATCATGGCCCTCTTGTTATAATGTTTTTTTTCGTTTCAGATCATTGCAACCATTGTTTGAAAACCCCAAACTTGATAAAGAGTTGCGCGCTTTGGTGCAATTGAACTTTACTGAGTTTATATCAACAGATGGTAAGAATATTTCATCGCAATGGCAGAGGAATAATGATATTGTATGAATCATTTTTATGCCCCCCTTCGAAGAAGAGGGGGTATATTGCTTTGCTCATGTCGGTCGGTCGGTCGGTCTGTCGGTCCGTCCACCAGGTGGTTGTCAGACGATAACTCAAGAACGCTTGGGCCTAGGATCATGAAACTTCATAGGTACATTGATCATGACTTGCAGATGACCCCTATTGATTTTGAGGTCACTAGGTCAGAGGTCAAGGTCACAGTGACCAGAAATAGTAAAATGGTTTTTGAATGATAACTCAAGAACGCATATGCCTAGGATCATGAAACTTCATGGGTAGATTGATCATGACTTGCAGATGACCCCTATTGATTTTGAGGTCACTAGGTCAAAGGTCAAGGTCACGGTGACCCGAAATAGTAAAATGGTTTCCGGATGATAACTCAAAAAGGCATACCCCTAGGATCATGAAACTTCATGGGTAGATTGATCATGACTTGCAGATGACCCCTATTGATTTTGAGGTCACTGGGTCAAAGGTCAAGGTCACGGTGACCGGAAATAGTAAAATGGTTTTCGGATGATAACTCAAGAACGCATATGCCTAGGATCATGAAACTTCATAGGTAGATTGATCATGACTTGCAGATGACCCCTATTGATTTTGAGGTCACAAGGTCAAAGGTCAATGTCACGGTGACCAGAAATAGTAAAATGATTTTCGGATGATAACTCAAGAACGTTTTTGCCTAGGATCATGACACTTCATAGGTACATTGATCGTGACTCGCAGATGACCCCTATTGATTTTCAGGTCACTAGGTCAAAGGTCAAGGTCACAGTGACAAAAATCGTATTCACACAATGGCTGCCACTACAACGGACAGCCCATATGGGGGGCATGCATGTTTTACAAACAGCCCTTGTTGTTTTTTGAGTTGAGATCATTGTTGATTTCCTTGGAATCTTTGCAGCTTTTAACCCTTTACCACTTAGATATGTATTTTGACGCATTTGTTATACCTTAGAAATAAACATTTATTTAAAGACTTCTCACTAGATTCAAACCTTAAAGGCTTCATTTCCAACCCTTAGATACTGATAGGCAGCAAACAGCATAAAACCTGAACATACTGCAAGTTATGCTGTTTGCACATAGCCATTTTCACTTAGCCTCTGAGTGGGAAAGTGTTAACAGGGTCTATTTCCTATGCTAACTCATTCGAGTATATATGTTTCAACAAAACATATGACTGCCCTACTGGAGTCAGAGGAACACAGAGAATGGTCATTGAAATAATTTACTGACCGATTCCCACGCAGATTATGTCACCTATTGGGATTTGAACTTAAACAAACCATAGATTACAGTCAAATGCTTTACAACCTGAGCTAACTTGTCAGACTATAATCTACTTGCATCTTTACTGCAAAGGATACTTATGTATTGGCAAAGAACCTAAACTGAAACAAGTAACAATAGTCTTAACGGGACTGGTCCACAGTTTGATAAATTGTAATAATCGTTTTTGATTTGCAAATGTTCGTTATAGTTATGTTATTTGCAAGGAAACAGTAATACTGCACATTGAACAGTCTCTAAAATATTAATTGTATGCATCTTTTGATGATTTAAAAACCTGAAAACTATAAAGCGTTACAAACCCAAAACTCTCGGTTCTTCCCAGAAAAAGAAGGATTGTGTCTCTATATGAAACACTTAAGGCTTTTGATTCAATCAAGCTTAAATAAATTAGTTAATCAGAATTCTGTTATTGTTTTCAGCTCCTTTAAAGGCTGAAGACGAGGATGGGATGAACAAGGAGATGACAGGTCTAGATATGGACGAGGAAACAAACCACTTTACTGTGGAAAACAACCTCTCAGATGCTGCTTTCTCAGATGACGAAGATGATGTGGTTGACAGTGAGTTTTTTTCACTCGAATTTGACATTTGACAGGGAGGATATTGGAGTCAATCTCTTGGTCTGTATGTTGATCTGTCAGTTTGCATAAAATGTAACATGTTTGTGGAGCAAATTACTTCAACATTTCTCAGGTAATTAAGTTGAAGCCTCAAATAAATCATGACCATGAAGCATGCATATGCGCAATACTTGTAATGCCCAATAATTCACACATTCATGAGTTATTTGCCCTTGAATATAGGTAAGAGGCGTTGTGGGGTATTATGTTTATTGTCAGTGTGTCTCTAAACTTTGAAACACTGTGTTCTTGGAATATTTTAGAATCTAGAATGGTGTATCTAGAATTTAGTGTCCAAAAAACATAGAGGAATTACTGTATTGTTAATTATGACTGTGGTGTAGAATTTCTCAACAAAGAAGACTTAACGGACAGTGTTAAATGTTACTTTTTCTGCAAAAGTGACATTTAGGTAAAAATGAAAGCTAAGAAGATTTTTTTTTAATTACAGGAAACAACCATGAAGAACGTGGTTTTCATCCCATACGAGATCCTCACCGCTACCAGTCTATTGATATCACTGAGCATTTGCAGCAGTTGGATGGAGATATAAGAGATTATGCCATGCAGTTGCAGGAAGAGAGGTAAATTAGTGTGGTACTGGTCTTTCCTGACATTTCTCTTTGATGCAATTATTTGGAATTAAATTACGTGGAAACATATGACAGGAATGTCACAGATATGTGGGTAGCTAGGTATCCATGGATTGTGCAAAATACATTTATAGCAGTCAACACATACAATTTTTTCGGTCTATAGTCCTTCTATAGTTTATAGACTCTGGACCAGGAACAATTTTAAAGCCCAATTTATTGCTTTTTAGCCCAAAATACAAAAATCATCAAATCTTATCAGCAGGTGGTTTAAAAAAATATATTTTGAAAACAATATGTAAGTATTCATAAAAGGTATCCTGTATGAGTTTGTTTTAATTTTATTGATTTTAAGCATATATATTTTAATTCTAAATACAGGGTAAAGATTGGTTTTATTGTACTGCTCAGTTACAAAGTAAAGGGGGGTATTCTGTAATCACTATGAAGGTCTGTCCGTTGATGCACACAAACTTGCCCACTGGAGTTCCCCTTTACTATCCAACATGCAACATTCAAACTTCCAGGCATTGTGTCTTATGAGTTGAAGTCTCGCAAGACTTGTGTTTCTACATTAAACATTCCAAAAGTTATGCCCCTTTTTCAACTTAGACTTTCTGTAACATCATGCTTCATATTAAAATATTGTGATAAATTTTAGTTCGGGTGAATAAACAAATATACATGTATATGGGCTGTGTTCTCTGAAAAGGGGGTTTAATACATGTGCGTAAAGTGTCGTCCCAGATTACCGTGTGCACAGGCTAACTAGGGACAGCACTTTCTGCCTAAACTTGATTTATTTCTAAGAAGAAACTTTCTTTAAACGAAAAATATCATTAAAGCCAAGGTGTTGTCCCTGATTAGCCTGTTCAGACTGCTGGGACGACACTTTACACACATGCATTAAAACCCTTTTTCACAGAACAAAGCTCATATGAATTTGTGTGTGTGTTATACATCAGGAGCCAAGAAGACCAGTGTGAGAGTATGGATCACCTGATGCAGTCGTTTGTCCATGAGGCTGAGGAATACGATGGTGACATGGTCGCTGTACTGGCGTTGTGCCTTTGTCAGATACTCATTGAAGAGTTCAACAACAATATCTTTCCTGAAGAAGTAGATGACGAGTAAGTTTGTAAATTACAGTCGAAACTGACCTAACGGCCACCTGAATTTACCGGTCACCTGCAGACAACGGTCAGTCTGGAATCCCCCTGACGAAAAACACTATATTACATTTGAATTTAACGGCCACCTGTCCATAATGGCCAACTGCCACTTTATTCCACTACGAAATTCATGTTTGACCTGAAATCAACGATCACGCGTCAGTCGTCTCGAGTCGCGAAAATTAAAAACACAGCACATCATTTGTCCGTCTATTATGCGGTTAAAGCGTCTGATAGCAGTAATTGTCTTTGATATTATAAAAGCGGCCCGCTGCGAGTAAACAAATAATAAGGTGTTCAGACGGTTTGTTTTCCGGGGATAATTGTGGGAGTATCTTCGAAAGAAAATATATCAGAGTTTGTGACACGTTTAAAGTAATTATTGCTAATTAAATGACCGCTAATTAGTACATTGTTCTTACAACATTGAGTATCGATTTGAAAATAGCATTTTCGGATCATTCTTTAAAAGATCTTTCTAGCGTACACAACACTTTTAAAAGCAATTGGAATGATAAATCACGGAATAACAATGAGTGGTTGACGTAAGTTTCTCACATTAGAGGAGCGAGTCAAGTGTTTGAAACTGTTTGAATCTGGAAAAAGTTTGCGTGTAATAGCAAGTGAGCTATGCTTTTTGTGTGATGTTTGCGTACGAATAATTTTGAACAAACTTTTTGCGTCTTTTTCATTGAATTAGAACGGTACAATTACACCGTACTATCGGTTTATGACAGCGAATCCGCTTTTTAGACTTGTACGGACGTGACGTCAACGGCACGTGACAAGCTTTATTTACTGAATGAACGAGATGCATGTGTAAACAATTATACCAGTGTTGATAAAGTCATTGCTTTAGTTTAACTAAATGAAATTAAACCAATCTATAAGATACTATTCTGTATTATTCAATGTACACACATAAGTTATTTCTGTTATTATGCTTAGTTAACGGCAATGAGCCTTTGTTTTACACTGTATGCAAATGAATGGGTGGGGTAAAGACGTAGCAATACTAACAACTGACAAACCATCTTGAAAATGTGATCCAAATTCAACGGTCACTTTGGTCATTTCCCTTGACTGACCGCTGTTCTCAGGTTTGACTGTACTTATTTTTATGTTTTACATGAAAGCTTTAATCAGATTTTGACTTTTGATCTCATAATTGTAATAATAAATACAATTATTTAAAGGTATATTGGTATAATTAATAACAATACAGGTAAAGCTTGACTTTTGTTATGAACCACTCTTTGTTGACAGTCTCAGTGAATATTTTTCAAATGACTTGTGAATGACTGAATGAAGGACTCAACAGAGTTTCGAGAATGGTTCGTAATGCAATATATGAATGTCATGATCAACCAAAAAATTAAAACAGTTACAACTATTTATAACCTAAAATCACCCAAACAGTGTTTCATAAAAGGTTACATATATTTTAATCATATCAGGTGTAGAATAAGATATTCTCTTTTCATTTATTTATTTCACTTTTTAATGAAACTGAGAAATTATTGGCATACTGTTGGGTGGATACTTATTGCTCACGTTAAAATTATTGATAAAGTAAAAATAGTGCATAAATTCAGTTTTACAGACAGAAACATGCATTACAACAAGTACCATTTGTGTTGGTGAAGTATTTTACTTGCCCTCTCGAAATATATAGAGAATATTTGTTTATTTTATGTCTTAAATTTATATCATTAGTTGAAAGCGAGAAAATTAAACCCAGAAGTATGTACATTTTCCCCTTTCCAATCGAGGATTTTATAATTGTTTCGGGAAAACTTCTTCAAACGTCTTTTTATTGAGTATGTTAAAATTTAACACAAGTATTGTGCACTGTCATTGATGTAAGAGTTTATCTTACTTTTTTATATTTTACTTCTTACAAAATATAATAAAGAGATCATGTATGGAATGCTTTTCTGTGGTTTGTAAGGAAATATCAGTGACTTCAAAACAATAATTCTATGTTTGAAATAGTGACAAATTACAGTGAAAATTATCAATAATTGTTTTGGTGTGAAATGATATTGTTTTTTTGGATGTCATGACATGGTAACAAAATAAATTATTTTTTTCTTGGCAAAGCACTAATTAAAAAGAAAAAGTCTTGTATTTTGGTAGATTCTCGATTTGTATTCAGCGATGATCATTGAAAATATATATTAATCTCTCTTTTCATTCGTGAATTAAAATTGATAATCTAGCAAAACCAACAAATATCTTCTATATTATTTTCAGATCTCTGGAGGAGTCCATAGGGACGCCACTGTTTGTGATGCTGAGATTTCTCAGTGCCACGCCAGAGGAGTCCCCCTCTCGGGCCCCACTATTTCAACTCCTGGGGGAAATGTACATGAAGCAGCCTAGAATCGGTTACCTCCTGCTGTATTTCTTGAAAATTGGGTAGGTGAATGCTGTACAAGACTTGGTGAGCTTATGTGATAGCTGAGCTTATTGTATTTGTACTTCCTGACAGGACTTGTATATAGACATTGGGAAATAGATGTGATTGTGTAGTCCCATAATTATTTGTATGGTAGAAAATGTGATTGCATAGTCTTATAATTCTTTGTATGGGTGAAACGCACATACAGAGGAACATTGAAATAGATATGGAGTAGATCTTTTTTGGTTTGCAAACCACTAATCCTTTTAGTCCTTATTTTTTTCCTTCTTAAGTTTATTTAAAATCTGATGTTTAATTTGAACTCTGCTATTTAGAATCATCACTATTTATTTTGTGCACATTTCTGTGTAAGTTGTTCTATAGTGATGTTTGGCTAGGCAAATGTCTTTTTGTTGTTTGATGAACTTCATACTTCTATCTGCACCATTTGTTAATTTTATTTATGTTTGTGTGTTATTTGTTTGATGCTCTTTATTTCAGAATATGTATAGGGTAAAACATATTTCTACAATAAAACTGCAGTTTTCTAACCATTGCACACCATTTAAGTTGCATTTTGTTAAGGGTGTTTTTGGATGATTTGTTTTAATGCTCACTTTAGCCACTAAAGATTATGTTGTCTGTGGATATCCACCATCCATTATTAACAAGTAACAAGTAACTTCATTTGAACTTAACTTCTGAAACTGCTTGTTGGATTTGACCAAACAGGAGAGGACAGTTGTTTACTTAAAAGTTCTGTAAATGTCTTCAAGTAGGTTCCAGTCAAATTGTATTGCTGCTCCAAAACATATCTCGGAGGATTCTAATATGACTTAAAGTTATATACCCCTATGGCATAAAGTATCAAATTTGAATTGTATTCATGCTCACATATACAGCACACAAACACTAACAATTGTTATCTTATCTGAGTAGTAAGTTTGTATGCCCCCGAAGGAGGGCATATATTGATCGCACTGTCCGTCCGTCCTTCTGTCCGTCTGTCTGTCACACTTTGCGTTTAGGTTTCGAAAAATGCTCATAACTTCAATGTCGCTTCAGATGTAACCTTCATTTTTGGTATGCATGTGTATATGGACAAGGCCTTTCTATCCGCACACAAATTTTGACCCCTTTGCCTATGAACTTAGGATCCGCGTTGAGGTTTCGAAATCTGCGTTTAGGTTTCGAAAAATGCTCATAACTTCCATCCAAGCATTTATGGGGGGCATATGTCATCCTATGGAGATAGCTCTTTTTTTTGTCTGTTTTAGTGCATATGACCTTACCAGCAATTATTATAAACCTTAATTATATACATTACATTTCTCAGACTTTTTTCTACAATTTCCAGTCAATCTTAACAAAAATTTGTTTTTTTATGATTTTTTTTAGATCGAAATATTACGTTTATCTCCCATACAGCTTGATAAATTGAGCCTTAGTAAATGTTATATCGAAAACACTTTTATTCTCAATTTTGGAGCATTTGTTAGCAAAACAACAAAAATACTAATATCCCAATTTATAAAAAGCAACACAATATTTTTAAAATCCAAAGGGACTTTGCCCAATGCCCAAAATAGTGAAAAAAACACTGTAGAGAGGGCCTATCTTTTTAAGCTCAGTCTATGTCCGAGGCCTGTCATGCTACGTGTGAAGTAAATTTTTAGCTGGTTACCACTCTATAGAGGCCACATTATTAATCCAATGTCTATGAAACTTTGTTAGTAAGCTTATCTTGACACTAAACTTTGAATCAGTGTCAATGGTTTCCAAAACAAGGTATCCAGGCCAAATCTCAGAAAACTCTTGTGACTACTCTAGAACTGTTCAAGAATCTTGTTCAGAATTTTTATCTTTAAAATATCTAAGTCGTGATTGAATCTAGGTCACATGGAAATGAAAAGTAGGTCACCAAGTCAAATCTTATAAAAAATCTGGTGAGCACTCTTGAAGCCATATGTATAATAGTCTATCAGCCAGATGGGTTGGGGTGTACCACTCAGGGGGAAAAACAACAACTATCTTACTTGATTGTATACTCAATATAAAGAAACAAAATGTGTGATAACAATCTCAGTTGGGCAGCTATAAGTTATTATTGAGCTGTTTCTATGGCAACCGTCAGGCTTTGACTAAATTCTAAATAGCTCGTTAAGCTAGTATAATTCTCAAATATTTCTTCAAAATTGGTTCTAGAAAAAAAGGTTTGGTGTTAAAATGAAGATTATGATTATTACCTAGTATGACCTTCAGTTAAATATACAAATTAGTGCATTTGCATATCTATGAATATTAATGAGTTTGCAAGAAAAGTTCCTAAAAACTAGTGAGCCTCCAAAATAGTAGGGTCAATATATGAAGAAAAAAATACCTTCAACCACCAAAAAATTGCAACAAAAGGTAAACTGAACCTGGTAGGGTAGAAGCTTCTTTAAAACATATCAAAAGTTTATCACAATCGGACCTCTGCATAGTTGTTTTTTCAAGATGGCCGCCAAGATGGCCGCCAAAACCTATTAATGATCACAACTATGTAACTATACAATCAAATTTGATGAATTTGGTGTCTATTCCTAAGTTATAAGGGGCAAAGAACACATAAAGATCATCAGACATTGTTTAAGTGTACAATTGTACTCACAAATCCAACATGGCGTCGAAAATGGCCGCCAAAATGGCCACCAAAACCTATAAATGATCATAACTATGTAAATTTCCACTCAAATTTGATTATTTTGATAGCTATATATGGGTTTCAAGGGGCAAAGAACACATTTAGATCATCATACATTGTATAAGTTTATTATATTACACCCTAATCCGAAATGGCGTCCAAAATGGCCGCCAAGATATCCACCAAAACCTATTAATGATCATAACTATGTAACTATCCACTTAACTTGAATGGCTTTGGTGTCTATACCTACGTTTCAAGGGGCAAAGAACACATAAAGATCATCAGACATTGTTTAAGTTAACAAGAGTACACACAAATCCAACATGGCGTCTAAAATGGCGGCCAAGATGGCCGCCCAAACCTATTAATGATCAAAACTATGTGAATATCCACTCAAATTTGATTATTTTGGTGGATAGACATAGGTTTCAAGGGGCAAAGAACGAAAGATTATCAGACATTGGCTAATTTTTACTATATTACACACAAATCCAACATGGCGTCCAAAATGTCCGCCAAGATGGCCACCAAAACCTATTAATGATCATAACTATGTAACTATCCACTCAGATTAGATGATTTTGTTGTCTATACCGAGGTTTCGAGGGGTAAAGAACACATTTCGATTGTCAGACATAGTTTAAGTTTATTATGTTACACAGAAATCTCACATGGCGTTCAATGACACAAAACGAAGGACCACAAGTCCATTACTTTTGACGTGACGCTTGTTATGTGAAACGCCGTAGTTTGGACCTGCCGCAATTTCTGGCTTTTGATAAGAGGATCGATATATTTCAGCTTCAGGCAACACTGAATTGGCAGGAAATGATGCGTATCTTGCATCAGCAAAGCCAGTACCCTGGGCTGTTGTCAGTCAAATTCTTGCCTATGATTAATATGTACAATGGGGACAAAGCATGCATTCTGTCAACATAAGTCTTAGTTTGCAACCTTGCTACAACCATCAAACCATTGTAACGTTTGACCAACTCTTGTATTGGAAAGCTGCCGAAATCATCATTGATGTGTATACACAGCCAGCTTTCAGAAGAAATGACCAAGGAAGATCCAGACATTCAGATGCTGCTGGATCATGCCAAGGATTTGTACTTTTGAGGGGCAAAACGACGCCTGCAGATATGTTATGCGATTTTGATCAAACTCGAGAGGGCTACAGAGAAGTAGAAACATGAAATTGCCCAGACCTCAAAGACAAGCATAGTATTGCTGAATTATTAGCTTATGATTACTAATTCAAGGGTGTTAATTAAAGCATATTGTACTGGGTGTTGGTTAATGCATTAGGCAGTGCCCAATTTGCTATCCATCTTTGCTGCTGCTGCATACATTACCTGCAATCTGCGTATTACTACATATATCTGCAGCAAATAAGCAACCTAGAGGAAACGCACCCGGAGGCTTATCAGAAGTTCGGTATTGGTTTTCACGTTGTTTGTAGGAGCCATCAGTGATGGGCTTGGCTAGGACTTGATCTTGTTATTGAGCAAACATTGATGATGTTTTTATAGAGCACATGATTGTGGTCTAACTCGCAGCAGTGGAATGACTGAGGAAATGCAAACCCCTTGGACCCTATCTGCAACATCCGAGCACAACAGTGCGATGCAGGATTACACAGACCTGACCGATACTATAAGTCCACAACACAAAAACTCAACTGAAGTGTGCATCAAAGGGGATTCTTCTGATCTAGAGAAAATGCAGACACAGATAACAACCTGATCACCATACACAGCTGACCCTCAGAAACATGGTCATTGGGATAGTGGCTGGGTCACATGTGAATGTTCATGCAATTGAGACGGTTGGATAAACCATCATAAGAGATATCATAGGAAAGTCGGTCTTTGCTTATAAATTCACGAGAAAATACAGAGGCAAATCTCTTTTGTTTAAACCTATTTATTTTAGCTCGATTGCAACGAAAGCCTAAGGATTATATAAACGCTCTCGAGTCCGTTTCCTGGGCCTAGAACCAGTACTTGGTGTCTTTGGGGGAGATCTAAAGAACGCTTTCACGGTGGGGATTGAACCCGTGACCTCCCGGGCGCTAGGCGGACACTATATCCATTACACCACGGCGACCTTCCAAATGTCTTTGGAAATGATTGGCTGTTAAGATCGCTTCTGACAGTGCTTTTGAACCTGCTCATCTGTTCCAGCGTTTTCTGGTGGTGTCAAAATATGTAGATCCTTCCCTTGCAGATGTTTGTCTTATGAACTGAGATCCCATCCTGCTGCCTTCTTTGAAGCCAAGAACATACTTTGTACAGCAGATAAGCCTCAGATCGCTCAGGCAATTTGAGAGTATGCTGTAGACACATCATGTGAGGCTGTGATGAACTGTATTCATGAAACAGATGCATGATGGTGGCACTTTGCTGCATCGTTGACCATGGAGAAGGGCGACTCATATAACGCAATAACCGAGTCTTATGTAGATTCAGTGAAAGGCATTACGGACAAGTGACAGTGGGGTTCGATGGCTATGAAGACGGTGATTATAACAAAGATAAAACGCACCGCAAACGTGAATCATATTGTGAGTTTCAGCAATGAAACAGAATGCTCGTGTAAAAAGGGAATACTTTTTGTCTCATGACAGAAACAAGGTCGGCATGATTGCTCTGATCAGCACAACTCTGACTAAAATGGGATGCTATGTTGTTCTGTCTTCAGGGGATGCAGACGTTCAAATTGTTAAATACAGTATAACGATCCCGTCTTAGCACCACCACGTTGGTGGGCGAGGATACAGATTTGCTCATCTTGGTCCTGCATTACTCCGAAAGGGACAATAAGATCATCTACTTCCGCTTTTATGTAAATAAGTAGTTAAAGGAACGCAAAGTGTATAATATTAACCTTTTGAAAGAACTCATGCTTATTCAGGCTGTAATTAATCTTCAATGATTTTCAGCAACGGTAAAAAATCAAGTCTACAGAAGTTAGTAAAACCTGATCCTATCATGAAGTCATGTGCTGGTTCATTCGCTCTTACATATGTCGTAAATTGGATTTTATCATTATTCAACTCCTTAGTGATAACCTCAATTTGATTAAAGTGTTTCTTGTCTCCTAAACTATGGTATTTTACATAACAACCATAACGTTTGAGTAACGAGTCATGGACTCGTGGTCCTTTGTATTGTGTTGATGGCCATTTTGGACGCCGTTTTGGATTTCTGTGTAACATAATTAGCTTACATTTTGTCTGATGATATAAATGTGATATTTATGTGTTGTTTGCTCTCTGAAACCTGGGTATATTCACCACATTCATCAAATTTGAGTGGATAGTTACATAGTTATATTTAATAATCAAAAATATGTTTTGGCGGCCATCTTGGCGGCCATTTTGGACGCTGTGTTGGATTTGTGTGTAATATAATTAACTTAGACAATGTCTGATGATCTTAATGTGTTCTTTGCCCCCTGAAACCTATGTATAGACACCAAAATCGTCAAATTTGAGTGGATAGTAACATAGTAATCATCATTTTATAGGTTTTGGCGAACATCTTTGCGGCCATCTTGGCGGCCATTTAGGACGCCATGTTAAATTTTTGTGTAACATAATTAACTTACACTTTGTCTAATGATATTAATGTGTTATTTGCCCCCTGAAACCTGGGTATAGACACCAAATTCATCAAATTTAAGTTGATAGTTACATAGTTATGATCATAAATTGGTTTTGGCGGCCATCTTAGTGGCCATTTTCGACGCCATGTTGAATTTGTGTGTACTAAATTAAACTTAATCAATTTCTGATGATCATTTTGTGTTCTTTGCCCCTTGAAATCTACGTATAGACACCAAATTCATCAAATTTGATTGGATAATAACATAGTTATGATCATAAATAGGTATTGGCGGCCATCTTGAAAAAAACAACTTTCCGGAGGTCGGAATGTGGTAAACTTTTAATATGTTTTAAAGGACCTTCTACCCTACCAGGATCAGTTAAAGTACGTTTTGTAGCAATTTTTGGGGGTGTCAAAGTGTATATTTACCCTACTTCGGTTCAATTTCTCCTAGACAATTTATGAAAATTAAGCTGATTGAGGCCCTATCTTCAAAGGAGAAAAAAATACCAAAAACTGCCAGTACCAGACTGTTATCAACCATTTTCATATGCTACTGGCATGCATCTTCCAAGATATATAGGTGTAGTTTTGCCCCCCTTACTGGTACACCCCACCTCAATTTTGGGTACTTGGTTGAAGGACTATAACCTAGTCTTCATGAAACTTGTACATAGTGTTTATTTTCACAATTTTAGGCAGAGTTGAAATCTGGGTCACATTGGGTCAAGAAACAAGGTCACAATGTTGAATCTTAGAAAAACATTGTTACTGTTCAAAAGGTCCAATTTATTATTCTATCTTTATGTTATTTGGTATGAATGTATATCTTAACAATATCTAGGCTGACTTCGATTCAGGGTCACATGTGTCAAAAACTAGGTTGCTAGGTCGAATCATAGAAAACCTTGTTAACTTTCTAGTAACCACTTTTATTAATCTTGATCAAACTTGGTCAGAATGATGATGTTTACAATATTCAGGTCATGTTCACATAAGTGTAAATTGAGGTCAAAAACTAGGTCATGAGGTCAAGTCTTTGACAATTGTTTAACTTGAACTCAGGTGAGAGATAAAGGACCGTCAAGTCTGTATAGTTATTAAGAGAATCTAGTGTTTGTATACATGTATACCTGTTGATGTGTCAATCTTCATTCTTACTTGAAACAAACTATCCAGCAATTTCATCATTGTAATATGTGAAAAAAGTCAATCAAACAATCTGTCAGGCCTCTTTAAGCTAACGTAGTAAACCTAATCTAATAAAAATAAGAATATGTTTGAGAAAAGGGATTAACCCTTTGCATGCTGGGAAATTTGTCGTCTGCAAAAATGTCGTCTGCTTAATTTCTAAAATTAGCATTTTCTTCGTGTTTTTTTTTCAAAGAATACTATAAGAATAGCAAACAGTTTGGATCCTGATGAGACGCCACGTTCTGTGGCGTCTCATCTGGATCCAAACTGTTTGCAAAGACTTTCAAAATTCAGTTCCAGCACTGAAAGAGTTAATGTTTCTACACTTGACTCATCTAGGAAAATCAATGACGAGAGGATGCAGACCTACCGGGACTTTGTGAAGAGCCTTGAGAGCCACTACACACTGGAGTCATGCCTTGTAGCGGACATGAAGATATGTGAAGAGGACGACATTCGTTTGTTCACATTCTTACTACCTGATATCTATTCTCAGGTACATGCATCTATATTTATTTTTTTAATTTATGAATGATGGTGAAGTAAAACCTTATCAGGTGATTTTTGTGTGCTTGAAAAAGGGGAACATAATAGCTTGTTATTCTTGGTAACTTTGGACCCCAGTATGTGCCCTTATTTAAGCCCAATACAGCACAATGTGATCATGATTATACTTTGTGATCTTTGTTTGTTGTGCTTTGTTGGGCTTCATCAGCATTGACATTGTGATCACTCCAGAGGCCACATTTATTGCCCAATCTTCATGAAACTTGGTCAGAACGTTTGTCCCAATCAAATCTTTGCTTAGTTTGAAACTTGGTCATGTGGGGTTTAAAACCAGGTCACTAGGTAAATTGAAGAAAAAGCTTGTGAACGCACTAGAGGTCGCATTTATTGCCCAATCATTGTGAATCTTGGGCAGAACATATGACCTAATGAAATTTGGCCGAGTTCAAAACAGGGTCATGAATTATGAATTATTATATTTGCATTAGCTTTTGAATTAAAAATCAAAATATTGTAAACAAAATTATTACCAAAGAATTCAGAACATTAAGAAAATCAACAGTTCAAATTTAGATTTTAATCAAGTGTTTTTGTGCTTAACAGAGTGTGATACAGAAGCTGTGACTTCAGATATCATATAATCTTTCACTGTATGCCACTCCCGTCTGCAGCATAAAGTTTTCAGTGATTTGATTACAAAAGATGCCCTTGGGGCTTGTTTGTATGGACTGTGATGGCTAAGTACGCTCTTGTAACATACTAAACGAGATTTCTTGTTAGACAGATTAGCGGTCACCATTGCTTTTCATAAAATTCTCAACTTTGAATAAATTATAGCGATTGTCCATCCAAATTTGGCAACAATTGCGATCAACAGCAACCCATTTTTTTTTAATGCACAGCTGCCAAGTGTTTGGGCAGTTTTCCTTTAAAGTCAAACAATTAAACAGTCAAATCTCTATCTGGTCTAAACAGTATGGTTGCTTTAGGTCTCAAATAAAGGCCTTAGGGCCTTTTTCTCTTTTGTTTATATTGTTTTAACATTCTTCCTATCAGATATTGATACACTGGTACATGCCTTAACAGTCTTTTTTTTCACCATTTTGAGAACGGGGCCGGGTTCCTTTGGATTGGGAAAATTTGCGGCGTTTTGACTAAAAATGGGGATACAAGTGTTTTTGTTGTTTTGCTAAAAATGCTTTAAAATTTAGAACACAAGTGTTTTCAGTATTATATTTACTAAGGTTGAATTTATATGGATTTGCAATGAACAAAATATTGAGATCTAAAAAAAAATCGGGCCGATTACCGGACCCGATTTTGAATGAAAAAAAACAAAACTGATTACATGATGGTTGTTATACTTAAGTAAAATGATAAACATTTGATATTTTTGTTCAAGAAAAAATGTGAAAGAATATTTTGAAAGTCTGGAAAACTTTGTACAATATAATGCTCTTTTAACAGTGTTTAATAGACCAGTGACCACTTTTATGATATCTTTTGTTTAAAGAAAGTCTCTTCTTAGCGAAAATCCAGTTTAGGTGCAAAGTGCCGTCACTGACCTTGACAATCCACAGAGTTCAGGCCCTCTAAAAACAGTTTCAAAACTTTCCTTTATTGTTAATCACATTTTTTATTGACAAATTTGAGGAATTTTCAGCCATTCATTCATTTTCAGACAAGTCAAACATTTTATTTTTTGTTTCATTCCAGTTTACGTCGGTTTGTGTAGGCAATACAGAGCTGTTGCACATGGTGGTATCCACCATTGATGGGTCCCAGCTGCAAGAGCTGATCTGCCAAATACTGCAGGGAAACCTGGTCATGTTCCGTAAAGAATCCTTCCTCAAAGTGCTTAGTAAGTAACTTGAAATATAATCTAATGGTACAAGCATGTGAATTGATGGGATGTTATGTACGGGTAATGTAGAAACATGCAGAAATCCTTGTGAACAATCGTGATAGATGATATTAATTTTAGCAGATCTTTTCACGGTTTGACAATTTACGTTTAGTCATTGTTCTGACGCTAGAAATCTTGTTACCGGTATGCGTGCAAAGTTGTATGTAGAAATATGAATCACCTTTTGATAGTTGTTATAAGTCTTTATAAATGTGCATGTAAGTTGTAAAAGTTGTAAAAGTCAAAAGAATTATGGGAACCAGTTCAAAAGTGTCAATCTTAAACTGTGATTACATTTCCGTTGTGCATTTCAGATGCCAGTTTGGAATGGGAGACTCTGGAACAGTATTTCCTATGGCAGCTGATCACAGCTCATAATATACCTCTAGACTATATGATGCCCATTCTTCCAAAACTAGACTACCATTGTGAGTATATCCAAACCTGTTGCTCTGTTAAAGCACTTTCCTTAAAAATTCCAACACCTGTATTTTGTTTTCTCGGAAATTATTTATCCAATATATCCAAAGCAACAAAATAAGAGTTTGTTTTGACAGCCTTGACATTTCTCCTAAAAACTATTACCTTTTAATTTTCTGTTTCAGCGCACGCGGAAGCTTTGACGAGCATTATGATATTACTGAAACAAGACTGGTAAGAACTCTAACATTTAACTCTTTACTAATTATAAAGTGTCCATAATTTAACAAATTACCAACACATTATCAAATACGATTTCCCCACCTGCCTATAGCACTCCATTAACCAAATGATATCTCAGTTTACCTAAAACATTTTGTTAGCCTGTTGAAAAACTCGGTCACCAGATGGCACGGTAGATTTCCTAATATGGCTGCAATGTAACCTTATGAAAACTCTTAAAGTAACATTTTAAAACCTTATGGACACTCTTGAAGACACTTTTTTCCCAATCATAATGAAATCTGCTCAGAACATGTCTTTTTATGATATCTTGTTTGAAAATGGTTCGGTTTTGCTTTAAAAAAGTTGCTGGGGATGAGTTTGCAAATATCCTTATATGGCTACATTGAGACATGACCTGCATGGAAAAGTTAAGTTCAATCGGGTCTTAGGTGAGCGTCTTTGGGACTTTGGACCTCAAAATAATGCCTATCTTCACATACTCATAATAAAATGTGTATGTGTAAAATCCTCTTACTGTTCAGTGTTGAATCAGCGTGTCTTAACAAATAGATCAATCAAATGCACATGGAAAATACAATAATAAATTTCTCTTGCATACTCCAATATGATATAGTTAACAAAACTCTACCAGACTTAGCCCAATCTTTAGCCATAGAAACTTCTCTCTCCTGCATAGCAAAAAATCTAAGCAGAAGTCTACATCTACCACACTCACACGTTTTGCTAGTTTTGCATCCTGTCTTCTGGTCACTATAAGTAAATACTTGTCACTGTTACTAAAAATAGAAAAACAGTTACCGCTTATTAACTTGAGTTTGGATAGAGATATTGCACTGATAATTTGGTATTTTGGTAGCTTACATGCAGACCTATTTTGGGATTTACATATGGGACCAGCAGGATTGAGGTCAAGTTCACTGTAACTTAAACTATAAAAACTGTTATGAGCTCAATAATTTGAGGTGGGATGGAGGTATTTTGCTGTAAAGTATTGTGTATGTAGTTTACTTCAAGAAATATCTTTAAAGTTGAAACGTTGGTTTTGTGACATCGTCATGACATTATTCTTGTTATTAATCCCCCACAAACGAAGTTTAGGGGGGTATATAGGAGTGAGCTTGTCTGTCTGTAGGTCGGTCTGTCGGTCGGTCCGTATTAAGTGTCCGCTCTCTATTTCAAGTAGTTTTCATCCGATCTTCACCAAACTTGGTCAGAATTTTTATCTACATGATGTCTCGGCCAAGTTCGAACATGGGCCTTGCCAGGTCAAAAACTAGGTCACGGGGTCACTTAGTGCGTTTTAAACATTCAGCATGTTGTCCGCTCTCTAATTCAAGTAGTTTTCATCTGTTCTTCACCAAACTTGGTCAGAAGTTGTATCTTGATGATGTCTAGGCCAAGTTTGAAAATGGGCCTTGCCGTGTCAAAAACTAGGTCACGGGGTCACTTAGTGCGTTTTAAACATTCAGCATGTTGTCCGCTCTCTTATTCAAGTAGTTTTCATCCGATCTTCACCAAACTTGGTCAGAAGTTGTATCTACATGATGTCTAGGCCAAATTGAAACATGGGCCTTGCCGGGTCAAAAACTAGGTCACAGGGTTACTTAGTGAGTTTTGTTGTCCGCTCTCTAATTCAAGTAGTTTTCTCCAATCTTCACCAAACTTGGTCAGAAGTTTTATCTAGATGATCTGAAGGCCAAGTTCAAACATGGGCCACGCCAGATCAAAAACTAGGTCACGGGGTCACTTAGTACGTTTTACACATTGAGCATGGTGTCCGCTCTCTAATTCAAGAAGTTTAAATCCGATCTTCACCACACTTGGTCAGAAGTTGTAACTAGATGATGTGAAGGTCAAGTTTGAACATGGGTCATGCCGGGTCAAAAACTAGGTCATGGGGTCACTTCGTGTGTTTTAAACCTCACCATGTTGTCTGCTCTCCAATTCAAGTAGTTTTTATCCAATCTTCACCAAAATTGGTCAGAAGTTGTATCTTGATAATGTCTAGGGCAAGTATGAATATGGGTCATGCGGGTCAAAAACAAGGTCACAGGGTCACTAAGTGCGTTTTAAACATTACAATGTTGTCCGCTCTCTAATTCAAGTAGTTTTCATCCAATCTTCACCAAACTTGGTCAGAAGTTGTATCTAGATGATGTCTAGGTCAAGTTTGAATATGGGTCATGCTGGGTCAAAAACTAGGTCACGGGGTCACTTATTGTGTTTTAAACCTCACCATGTTGTCCGCTCTCTAATTGAAGTAGTTTTCATCCAATTATCACCAAACTTGGTCACAAGTTTTATCTAAATGATCTCTAGGACAAGTTTGAACATGGGCCATTTCGGGCCTAAAACTAGGTCACGGGGTCACTTAGTGCGTTTTTTAGCTCATCTATTTTTTGAAAAAAAAAATTGAGCTATTGTCATCACCTTGGCGTCGGCGTAGGCGTCTGCGTCGGCGTTGGCGTCCGGTTAAGTTTTGCGTTTAGGTCCACTTTTCTCAGAAAGTATCAATGCTATTGCATTCAAACTTGGTACACTTACTAACTATCATGAGAGGACTGGGCAGGCAAAGTTAGATAACTCTGGCGTGCATTTTGACAGAATTATGTGCCCTTTTTATACTTAGAAAATTGAAAATTTTGGTTAAGTTTTGCGTTTAGGTCCACTTTTCTCAGAAAGTATCAATGCTATTGCATTCAAACTTGGTACACTTACTTTCTATCATGAGGGGACTGGGCAGGCAAAGTAAGATAACTCTGACGTGCATTTTGACAGAATTATGTGCCCTTTTTATACTTAGAAAATTGAAAATTTTGGTTAAGTTTTATGTTTAGGTCCATTTTATTCCTTAAGTATCAAAGCTATTGCTTTCATACTTGCAACACTTACTGACTATCATAAGGGGACTGTGCAGGCAAAGTAATGTAACTCTGACTGGCATTTTGACAGAATTATGTGCCCTTTTTATACTTAGAAAATTGAAAATTTGTTTAAGTTTTGTGTTTATGTCAACTTTATTCCTACAGTATCAAAGCTATTGCTTTCATACTTGCAACACTTATTAACTATCATAAGGGGACTGTGCAGGCAAAGTTATGTAACTCTGACTGGCATTTGGACGGAATTATGGGCCCTTTATACTTAGAAAATTGAAAATTTGGTTAAGTTTTGTGTTTTGGTCCACTTTATTCTAAAGTATCAAAGATATTGCTTTCATACTTGGAACACTCGCAAACTATCATAAGGGTACAGTAAAAGGACAAGTTGCATAACTCTGGTTGTCATTTTTACGGAATTATGGCCCTTTTTTTACTTAGTAACTTTGAATATATGGTAAAATTTTGTGTTTCGATCCACTTTACTTCTGAAGTATCAAGGCTTTTGCTTTCAAACTTCAAATACTTTCATGCTATCATGAGGTTACTGTACCTGGCAAGTTGAATTTTACCTTGACCTTTGAATGACCTTGACTCTCGAGGTCAAATTATTAAATTTTGCTAAAATTGCCATAACTTCTTTATTTATGATTAGATTTGATTGATACTTTGACAAAACTACTCTTACCTGACATACCACAAAAGACTCCACCCAAACCATACCCTGTGCCATTCCCCCCTCCCCCTCCCCCCCCCCCGAATTCCCCCCCCCCTCGAATTCCCCCCCCCCCCTCGAATCCCCCCCCCCCTAATTTTTTTTTTTTTTATCATCTCACAAATGACCACCACACCCTCATACTAAACCCCCCCCCACCCCACCCACCCCCCCAATTTTTTTTTTAAACGGTTAAAAAACCCAAATATTTTTTTTATTATTTTATGTTTGAAATACCGTCCAACCATCGCACCCAAGAATCCCCCCAACCCCCCCCTCCCCCCACCCGAATCCCCCCCCCCCCAATTTTTATTTTTAACCAGGTTTTCCGAAGGAAAAAACTGGTTATTAGATTGGCGAATGCGGGCGGGCTGGCTGGCTGGCTGGCTGGCTGGCTGGCGGGCTGGCGGAATAAGCTTGTCCGGGCCATAACTATGTCGTTCATTGTCAGATTTTAAAATCATTTGGCACATTTGTTCACCATCATTGGACGGTGTGTCGCGCGAAATAATTACGTCGATATCTCCAAGGTCAAGGTCACACTTTGAGTTCAAAGGTCAAAAATGGCCATAAATGAGCTTGTCCGAGCCATAACTATGTCGTTCATCGTCAGATTTTAAAATCATTTGGCACATTTGTTCACCATCATTGGACGGTGTGTCGCGCGAAATAATTACGTCGATATCTCCAAGGTCAAGGTCACACTTTGAGTTCAAAGGTCAAAAATGGCCATAAATGAGCTTGTCCTGGCCATAACTATGTCATTCATTGTGAGATTTTAAAATCATTTGGCACATTTGTTCACCATCATGGGACGGTGTGTCCCACGAAAGAATCACGTCAATATCTCCAATGTCAAGGTCGCCACGACTAAAAATAGATTTAAAAAAAAAAAAAAATTACAAAGGGGGGTAATTTTTTTTGGTCATTTCAAAAGTTCAGTTTGAGTTTTCTCCCTTTATCAGATTTTTTTTTCACAATGAAAACCTGGTTTTGTGACAATTTTGTCCCTTGTTTATTTTTTTATTTTATATTTTTTTTTCACATTTTTGGAAAATAATGTAATATGTCCACACCCCCACACTATACACCCCTCTTCACTCCACCCCTCCCTCCTTTGTGATTGAAAATGAGAGTCCCTTCACCTTTAAAAAGAAAATAGATGAGCGGTCTGCACCCGCAAGGCGGTGCTCTTGTTAACATTCAGCATGGTGTCCGCTCTCTAATTCAAGTACTAGTAGTTTAAATCCGATCTTCACCACACTTGGTCAGAAGTTGTAACTAGATGATGTGTAGGTCAAGTTTGAACATGGGCCATGCCGGGTCAAAAACTAGGTCAAGGGGTCACTTCGTGTGTTTTAAACCTCACCATGTTGTCCGCTCTCTAATTCAAGTAGTTTTTATCCAATCTTCACCAAAATTGGTCAGAAGTTGTATCTTGATAATGTCTAGGGCAAGTATGAATATGGGTCATGCCGGGTCAAAAACAAGGTCACGGGGTCACTTAGTGCGTTTTAAACATCACAATGTTGTCCGCTCTCTAATTCAAGTAGTTTTCATCCAATCTTCACCAAACTTGGTCAGAAGTTGTATCTAGATGATGTCTAGGTCAAGTTAGAACATGGGTCATGCTGGATCAAAACTAGGTCATGGGGTCATTTAGTGTGTTTTAAACCTCACCATGTTGTCCGCTCTCTAATTCAAGTAGTTTTCATCCAATCCTCACCAAACTTGGTCACAAGTTTTATCTAAATGATCTCTAGGACAAGTTTGAACATGGGCCATTTCGGGCCTAAAACTAGGTCACGGGGTCACTTTGTGCGTGTTTTAACATTCAGCATGGTGTCCGCTCTCTAATTCAAGTAGTTTACATCCGATCTTCACCAAACTTGGTCAGAAGTTTTATGGAGATGATCTTAAGGCCAAGTTTGAACATGGGTTTTTATGGGTCAAAAACTAGGTCAAGGGGTCACTAAGTGCGTTTTAAAAATTGAGCATTGTGTTCGCTGTTTTTTGTGAAGACGACATGCAAAATATTATGTATCAAGCGGCATGTGGGGGTATTCGTCATGTCTGTGACAAAGCTCTAGTTTGTCGTCTGGTTGATTATTCTTTGCTAACAATTTGTGTTTCAGCCCATCGTCAGACCTATTGAGACCAATACTATGCCGGGAGTGTAAGAAGAATGACTTCTTCACTGTGTCCATTCTGAACTACTGGGCGCAGGAGTTTGAGGATAAACTAGCGGAATTAATCTACACACAGTTTGCTAAAGTGAACAGCGGTGGTGGTACACCTAGCAAGAAACGACACAGGTAGTACTGCTCTATCAACCTAATTTATAACTCATTATTGATGATATTGGTAAGAACCTTTATCTTGACAATATCTAGGGCTAGTTTGAATGTCGGTCGTTTGTATCTAGAAACTAGGTCATGAGCTCAATCTAACTAACAATTCATCATGGACCTCTTGTTTGTTTTTATTTTTCATTAAAACAAAGTTTTGAAGTTATGTCATTTAATGATGTAATTTTTAAATGGTACAAATGGTCGTTTATTCTCATTTTACCAATTTGACATGGTGTTTTATGATCTTTTTACTCAATGTAAAGATTCGAAATAATCTTTACAATTTGTGTTTCTTTTCATTTTGTCAATCAAGTATATTTTTGTAAAAGAAATAAATCTACAGACATTTAAAAAATGTTCACCTTGCCGAGATAGGGCATTTCAAACATATTCTTTTAGACCAGGATCAAACTCCAAAAAGGATGTGCCTACCGCTGACCAGATCCTGGCTCATCTTGACCACATGCGGCAGATCTGCAGAAATATCTCTTGTGAGTAGACAGCCATTGACTGTACGCCTCTTGGCTCTGAAAATCTAACCATTGCCCGTTGAAAAAAAAAGGTTATTTTTTTAATATTGAAAAAGTTTCTTTCCGCAACATCATTTAGTTGTATTTATTACATTAAGTTTGACATTTCAAAATCAGGCTTATCAGAGACCATAAATTCCACCTTAACTGGATTTTCGTTTGAAAAGACATCCTGAAAACGCAAAAATTCCTTGAGACAGAAAGTGTCGTCTTTGATCAGCCTGTATGGATTGCACTGGCTTATCTGTAAATACACTTTAAACACATGCATTAAGCCCTGTTTTCCCATAACAAGGCTCATTATATTTTAATTATACCCCCACAAACGAAGTTTAGGGGGGTATATAGGAGTGAGCTTGTCGGTCTGTCGGTCTGTCTGTCAGTCCGTATTAAGTGTCCGCTCTCTAATTCAAGTAGTTTTCATCCAATCTTCACCAAACTTGGTCAGAAGTTGTATATACATGATGTCTAGGCCAAGTTCGAACATGGGCCTTGCTGGGTCAATAACTAGGTCACGGGGTCACTTATTGCGTTTTTTAACATTCATCATGGTGTCCTCTCTCTTATTCAAGTAGTTTTCATCCGATCTTCACCAAACTTGGTCAAAAGTTTTATCTAGATGATCTGAAGGCCAAGTTTGAACATGGGCCATGCCAGATAAAAAACTAGGTCACAGGGTCACTTAGTACCTTTTTGCACATTGAGCATGGTGTCCGCTCTCTATTTCAAGTAGTTTAAATCCGATCTTCACCACACTTGGTCAGAAGTTGTAACTAGGTGATGTGTAGGTCAAGTTTGAACATGGGCCATGCCGGGTCAAAAACTAGGTCACGGGGTCACTTATTGTGTTTTAAACCTCACCATGTTGTCCGCTCTCTAATTCAAGTAGTTTTTATCCAATCTTCACCAAAATCGGTCAGAGGTTGTATCTTGATAATGTCTAGGGCAAGTTTGAATATGGGTCATGCAGGGTCAAATACAAGGTCAAGGGTCACTTAGTAAGTTTTAAACATCACAATGTTGTCTGCTCTCTAATTCAAGTAGTTTTCATCCAATCTTCACCAAACTTGGTCAGAAGTTGTATCTATGATGTCTAGGTCAAGTCTGAATATGGGTCATGCCGGGTCAAAAACTAGGTCACGGGGTATCTTAGTGAGTCTTAAACCTCACCATGTTGTCCGCTCTCTAATTCATGTAGTTTTCATCCAATCCTCACCAAACTTGCTGTCCGCTCTCTAATTCAAGTAGTTATTATCCAATCTTCACCAAACTTGGTCAGAAGTTGTATCTAGATGATGTCTAGGTCAAGTTTGAATATGGGTCATACCGGGTCAAAAACTAGGTCACGGGGTATCTTAATGCCTTTTAAACCTCACCATGTTGTCAGCTCTCTAATTCAAGTAGTTTTCATCCAATCCTCACCAAACTTGGTCACAAGTTTTATCTAAATGATCTCTAGGACACGTTTGAACATGGGCCATTCCGGGCCTAAAACTAGGTCACGGGGTCACTTAGTGCATTTTTTTAACATTCAGCATGGTGTCTGCTCTCTAATTCAAGTAGTTTACATCCGATCTTCACCAAACTTGGTCAGAAGTTTTATGGAGATGATCTTAAAGGAACTGTCAACCACGAATGACGATAAAAGAAAAGTTCTAAAATACAGTATTTTTTTACAAGTATTAGTTTATATTAATTAAAATATCATGACTGGTATATTACATTAATTGAAAAAAGTTCATATTTTCAGTATATTTAGTAAAAAAAAATTCGCGATGTGAAATCGAAAGTACATTGTGAAAAAAGGTGACATAACAATATACACACTATGAATATTGCTAGTAGATTGATAATTTTCTATATTAGATATATACAATTCACTACGCATGCAGATTGGCATTCCTGGGTTTACCACGTGATGATGATGATCAATCTACAGGCGTTATTTATAGTTAACTGGTAGTTACCTGGTGGACATACCCAGTATAATTTATCACCAAATATACTGAACATATGAAAATTTCACAACTTTTTTCAAGTAATGTAATATAACAGTCGTGATATTTTAATCAATATAAACTAATAATTGTAAAATAATACGGTATTTTACAACTTTTCTTTTCTACGTCGTCGTGGTTGACAGTCCCTTTAAGGCCAAGTTAGAACATGGGTCTTTCTGGGTCAAAAACCTAGGTCAAGGGGTCACTTATTGCGGGTCACTTAGTGCGTTTTAAAAATTGAGCATGGTGTCCGCTGTTTTTTGTGAAGACGACATGCAAAATATTATGTGTCAATGCAGCATGTGGGGGTATTCGTCACGTCTGTGACAAAGCTCTAGTTTGCTATATTTTAGTGTTACAGCATGCAAGTGTGCAGTTGGCTCTCCAGCAGGCTCAACAAACAGCCAATGATACACAAAAGACAAAGTGAGTAGAAATCAAGGCAGTACTTTTCCCTTGCTTTTGTACACGTCTGTTTAATGGACCCATTCACAAAGTAAAATAGTTTAAACTAGAAATGGCGCGGCAGAGGCCGACGTGTATCCCCACGCCGAATGTTTGACCTAGGTGTGCCCCAGGGTTGGTAATGGGGCCATGCATAGCTGAGATTGACCGTATTGTCATAAGAGAAGTTCATCATCAATTAGAAGTGAATTGGTGTAGAAATGAAGAAGTTATAGTAAAAGGCAATTTTGGGTGGGTGTGACATATGTGGGCAGGGCGCCCCAGGGTTGGTAATTGTGCCATGCATAGTTGAGATTGACCGTATTGTCATAAGAGAGGTTCAGTATCAATTTGAAGTGAATCGGTGTAGAAATGAAGAAATTATAGTAAAAGGCAATTTTGGGTGGGTGTGGTCTATGTGGGCGGGGCGCCCCAGGGTTGGTAATGGGGCCATGCATAGTTGAGATTAACTGTATTGTCATAAGAGAAGTTCAATATCAATTTGAAGTGAATCGGTGTAGAAATGAAGAAATTATAGTAAAGGCAATTTTGGGTGGGTGTGGTCTATGTGGGCGGGGCCCCAGGGTTGGTTATGGGGCCATGCATAGTTGAGATTGACCCTAATGTCATAAGAGAAGTTCAGTATCAATTTGAAGTGAATCCGTGTAGAAATGAAAAAATTATAGTAAATGGAATTTTTTGGTGGGTGTGGCCTATGTGGGCGGGCGCCCCAGGGTTGGGATTGGGGCCATGCATAGTTGAGATTGACCCTAATGTCATAACAAAAGTTCAGTATCAATTTGAAGTGAATCCGTGTAGAAATGAAAAAATTATAGTAAATGGAAATTTTTGGTGGGTGTGGCCTATGTGGGCGGGGCGCCCCAGGGTTGGGAATGGGGCCATGCATGGTTGAGATTGACCGTATTGTCATAGGTGAGGTCCAGTATCAATTTGAAGTGAATCGGTGTAGAAATAAAGAAGTAAATGTAAAATAACCTAAAAAAATGAGTGATAATTTTTGACGCGGCCCCACCCCAACCCCTATAACTTTTGACCCAGGGGTCAGATCAAAATTCCAAATAGTGCAGGGTCGCACATATGCTCATAGCTACCATGTGTGTAAATTTCAAGGTTCTAGTGCTTTTAGTGTAGGAGGAGATAGTGGCCAGGACGGACGGACAGACGGACGGACGGACGGACGGCGGAGATCACCACAATATCCCCACCTTTTTTTCAAAAAGCGTGGGGATAAAAAGCCAATTTCAAAAATGCTCCCAATTCGAACAAAAAAGATTAAATATTTGTCTTATGATTTTTATATCCCAATTGTATTTCATTTACATCAAACAAAGTATATACGGAATATTACGCTAGTCAATTGTTCCATGTGTTTGTATCAGTCGAGTGGCTTGTGTGATGACGTATCTCACGAAAGGTGGAATACAAGTGTAATACAAAATAGCGCAAGCCACGAGACTGATACAAACACTTGTTACAATTGACTTGCATAGTATTCCTTTTATTATATACAAATTTGAATCATTTAAGTTTAAAAAAATGAGTTTAAGCGTTCATAATTAACCAAGAATGCTCTTATAATTTTCTGCTTTCAAAGTTACGTCATTAAAAGTAGTCTGGCTAGTATGGTAATACAGAATTGGAAAATTAGCGAGTAGCATAATATGGGAATTATTTCTGTGAAGTTGTATTTTACCGATTGATACAACTTGTATTTTTTGGGAACATAAGGCAGGTATATAATAAATAAGTATATTTAATATGATTGTTATCTTTTAATTTATATAATTATAAAGAGTTATAATAAATTAGCTTTTCCCAAGTCAGTTGACTTCTCTCGAAACATATCCCAATATGGAAATCACATTTTTCCCAAAATGGTCAGAAAAAGGCCTGGGCTGTTATCACTCATTTAAAGCCACATACTACTCAAAATAAATTAATATTTTGTAAAACATTTTGTAAAAATGAAGTTAACCCATAAACAATCAGTGTTTCTTATAGCAATAACCAAAATTTCAACGCTAGATGTGGTATGGTAACAGAGATTTGACAAGATACAAAATGCTCGTTTTTATTTTTTATGCTAAAATATATTCCATGTGAATTTCCCTCAACAATATCCAAACATTTACGAGCAAACGCGAGATTGGAAGCCAATCCCGCGTTTGCTCATAAATGTTCAGATATAGTGAAAGCGATTAAAGCTTGTGCGTAAATTGTCTCCCCCATATTAGCCTGCGCAGTCCGCACTAGCTTATCACTTTCTGCTTTTGTGCAAATTTTCCTTTGAAGCAATTCCCTTCTAAACAAAAATCCTGTCAATAACGAAAGTGTTGTCCCTGATTAGCCTTGGGCGACACTACGCACATGAATTAAACCCTGTTTTCGCACAGCAAGGCTCACTTGTATTGCAGGTTCAGTGACCTACTTGCGCTGGCCGAGGACATGGTGGACCTGAAGTCCATGCGGGTGTTACGAGGCCTGCCGGGGCGTAGGGCGGCAGCAGCAGCAGCTTCCACGTCATCCAAAACTTCAGGGAAGAGCCGAAAGCTGAATGAGGAGAGCTCCAGTGAATCATCCAGCAGTGAGGTACAGCTTCAATATCACTCAGGAGTGTGATTACTCATCCTTTCAGCTGATTTCCTCTCTTTCAATATCAAAATAATTTTACAAATAGTTTTGTACTTTGCTGGAAATTTATAAAAAAATTAAGAGTCAAGTTGAACTGTGTAAGGGGGTTGGGCATTCTCCTTCCCTGATATGGTTCTAAAATAACACCCCTGATAACTTAAATTGGCAAAAAAGTCCAAACTAACTAGCAAGCAAATTTTAATTGTTAGCTAATATGTAAAATTGTGCTTAAGGTTAAACTATATTGATTGGTCATTATCCTTTGTTGATCTCTACAGGCTATTTAATAATTCCTTCTCTAAACCCGTTTTGCGTATCACATAAAACTTAGCTGAAATACTGAAATATTCATGGAAAGGTTAAATTTGAAGCTATCAAAGCTGTACTGAAACTTTTTTTGCTTTGATAGAAAATTTAAGTCATTAGTTTTTAACCCAGTGTTTTTTGCAACTTAAATATTGCAGGAAGAAACTATAAAACCAAGGGCAAAGAAAAGGAAGAAGACTAACCCAGTGGATGATGACAGTGAATAAACAGCTGCTTTATAAAACAGCAAAAGAAATTTTGTGGAAAAGTTAATTGGATGAACTACGTTTTCATAAAAACTACTAAGAACATAAAGAACTTCTGTGTTTTAATGAATTTCTACTTTGACTAAATTGTGTTTGGTATCCTTTTGATTACATATACATGACAATGAGTTTGACCATGAATATGAATTTGACAAAATTTGAAAAAATTGTTCAGAATATGGCATGCGTCTTGGGAAAATGGGTCTTATGGCTTTTGTTGCCAATGTAGCTTCAGAAACGCGTTTGCATCGGTACAGTATGGTCAGGAGTCATCCTATCCGTTAAGGAGACCCCAAAATCATGTGTGACTTTATAGTGGAGTGTAGCACTTGACCAGACTGAGCCAATCCGCAGTTTGGTCTGGAGCTATGCTGGCTGTATATGGCATTAGACCCATTTTTGCATGGCGCAGGTTGTATTAGAAACATGTATGGTAAGCATTATGTTGTTTGTTGAGCATCATCAAAATTGTGGATGAACGTTATGTTTATGTGTTCAGTGGCTATGCCTCGTATGTTTTCTGGCGTCCCTTTTGTTGCGTCAACAATGTAATTGTGATTGAAGCATATATTTTTCATGCCTGTTATTAAAGAAACTTTTCTTCTGAAAATGTTACAAAACCACAAAGGTTTTCAGAAATGTTAGAGTAAAATTGTTGAGTATTGTGTGGAGATTTTAATGTAAAGTAATCAATTAATTCTTCTGAGGTGCAATTAGAGAGAAATGTAAATTATATATAGATCTAAAGCTTCTCTGCACAGAAAAATGTATGTCATGCATTAAGGATCAATATGGATTGTTGATGCAGGCATAGCTCTTACGTCCTCAAATCTGAATGTACTTTTTGTTTGAGGTCATACACATTTGCATTTTTGGATAAGAGAAATATATCTAGGTTTGTCACTTTTGACATTTTGTATTATCCTGTGTAAATACTGATTTGTTAGTGGGTTACTGAAGGCACTTGAAATAAATATGTGAACAAATAAAATTCCCCTTCAGATTTGTTGAGCAATTTGAAAGGTCCATCTTGACAACGTTATTGATGAGACAGAAAGACGTATTAATGAAGAGATAATAATACACATATCTAAGATATTTTATATTATTAATGTAAAGTTTAAGCAGTGTAAGTTTGACACCAATAAATATACGCCAACCGAATGAACGGGAATATCATTATATACCGGTATGTGCGCGCTATGATTGTGAAATAGGTTTTGTTATCCCTTCCTTGCAGAGAGCATGGTTCATTTGTCAACGGTCGTGAAGCTGTAATTGCTTAAATACAGCAAAGGTATCCTGTCAGTGACATAAATATTGACAAACAACATGTTCCTGTTTGACTTGGTGTAATTTACAAATTGCATGCTGATCAAGAAGTGCATGTGGTTAACGTGATACATTGCAAATACAGTCGAAACTGACCTAACGGCTACTTGAGAATAACGGTCACCTTCAGACAACGGTCGGTCTGGATTCCCCCCGACGATAATCATTCTATATAAGCATTATTTCCTTTGCGGCCACATGGGGACATCTGTTTATACAACACGTTTGGCAAACAAGAGACCGTTATGGCCCTGGGTCGCTAATAATGAACTGCTAAAAATACAAAAGCGACTTTGTCATGGAGATAATTAACTTATCGAGATGGCAAATTTGCAGAGACAATTTAGTTAGATCGCAGTATACTTACACAAATATACTTCGAGACAAAAGAGAGGGTCACCTTAGGAACAATTTTTTGAATACATGTTTATTTTGACATCCGGGATTTGTAAAGTTTTTAATAAATCAAATTTGTTAAACGAAATTACTTCATGGTCACATGTGGAGCATTTTTGTGACATTACTAAGAACATAATAACCAAATAAGTACCAGAATAATTTCCGAAATATTATTTTGAAATCCGATGATCATGTCGAAAAAGAAATCCATACAAGTTCGGGTTAATTCCATATATTTAGGATGGATTTAATCACATAAAGAAGATACCATGCGGTCTTGTTTTTCGAGAATCAAACTTATTTTGAGGAAGTAGGTAGAATATCACCTTTGAAACTAACTTAAAATCCATAAATATTTTTTTAATCAATCCATAAATATTTTTTTAATCGAAGTTCGTTACCTAATCTTTGTAAGTTTTTGGTTGCAATTGCACCCACATGTCGAAAGTTTTTCTTCGAAATCGGTTAACATTGCTTGCATGGTGTTCCAATAATATGTAATAGTGCCGTGTGAAATTATGCACTGAATAAGTCAAAAGTTGTTTTTATATAAGGCGAGCAAACAGTGTCATCTTAACTTTCAAGGCAGTCTTAAGTGCGCAAGAATTGCCTAATGCGCGCCCTTGGTTCGTTAGTCGGTAATTATATCAATATTAAATTTAGCATGTTATGCCGTCATAATTGCTTTAGACGCCCCATCGCCATTGCGTGGCGAGTCAGTAACGATATGAGCACCTAGTCGTCCATCAGTGACGTCTAGTACATGCACGTTGCTATTTTGCTCAGTCCCATCACAACCAAGTTACAAGGCTGAGCCGAAGCCTAAGCGCCACAGAGACAAACTTATTTAGCTAATAGCCATATTCTTGTGCCTAGCCTCAACGGAAGCCAAAAACATTGCAAATGCCTAACATATCTACAGAGTTCGTACAGCGTCCTCACTACGCTCAAAAAAACACATCACAGCGTTGAGAATGCGTTCCTAAAAACGGTCCTACGGCGTGCCGTAGACACGCTGGGCAACGGCGATGTCTCTGAGAATGTTCAAAATGATCGCCGCGACATTGTATTCTATAAAATAGCAAATCGCCTCCAAAATCGTTGGCACGGCGTTAACTGTTGTAATCCAAATGTTACCTTCGACTTAGAGGTACGAACCTTGGGATTGCGCTCTACACGCTGCTTCATAAAAACGAACATTTCAGCAAAGTTCTAATCTACCAAAAATGCGAAATCTATAGTTGTAGAGCGGACACTAAAAGCAGACTCATTTCACATTTAAGTTTCAGTATTACCATATGTATACTATTGATTAAGGTATTGTGTAACCTTAATTTCATCAATTTAGTACATAGACAATGCGTGTCACATGATGTTATGAATGACCCTAATGTGTATGCTTGTCATGACGTTTGACCTTGAACAATTTACATTGACCTTCCACATAGGAGCATTGGCATTGTATATGACATACCAAAATTTAAGGAATAAAAGTTGAACATAACATTATTCTTCTACAGGTCTTTAACAGTTACAGGCCGAAAATTTAAGTAAGTGACCTTTGACTTTGAATCGCGACCTTGACCTCTCCTTGAGGAGCACGAGAGAAGCATGAAAACACTGTACGGTCTGGCGAATAATGTAAAGAAGTTATATTAAAAAAATTCAATGCATGTACAACTACGAGCGGAAACGATTGTTAATAATCTTAATTAATAACATTTGAACATTAACTTTTAATTTGACAATGCACAGATGAGCGCTAGATTTGCACGCAACTAATTGTCTTGTCATGGCGAAAAATATTCTTGAGAAATATCAAACTTCTCTTTATATAAGTGGCATGTCGGACACAGCATGGTAGTTGTATATGGGCTGGTTATTGGGAATATTAGTGCGAAAATATTTTACAATCCTCACAGCAATGTAAACGTTACAGAACGGAGAGATAATCTGGACTCACACACACACGGTTCACTACTATATGCCCATGTCGACATGAATAATTATATTATATGAACATGCAAAACTTGATAAACATTATCTCAAGATGTCTAAAATTTTGAGTCAAGTTATTATGTAATATATAGACACATATTGATATGTGAACAGCAGACAATTGAGGAGAACCAGTTTTGACCTTCGACCTCTGTGACCTTGATCTGTGAGATATTAAAATGAATATTGCGAGAGAGGATTTCGTCTTATGAATCAGCCAAGTAATGCCTTAATTCTTTAACAAAGTATCATGAACCTTGCGTCTTGAGTATCTGATCATGTGTAAGGCACAGTTGCGTTAATATGGTAAAGAGTGTATACGCTGTGCATAAAGTTAGTTATGGTTGGTCGACGACCATTTCGTTCTAAGCTGTGATTGGTTGGTGTTGATATGGTGGAAATTAGCCTCTTAACGAGATGAACAAAGAAGTTTGCAAATACTTTTAACAGTTACTAAAACGTGTAGTTCATAAATTCTTGTCAACTGCTGGCATTTATGGATGATGTAGTGTGAGTTTTTAATGCATGTTTATTATAATTTAGTTCTGATTTCGGTCCAAGCAAAAATCAAAAGGCTAATTAACGTCGCCTGATTTGAGGAGGTGATAAGTTTCACACAAACAAATGTCCGATAGTTTTCATGCAAACGCGAATTAGCAAGACTGATAAAGGTGTCTTTTAGATCCTTTAAAATAAGGTTTTCTTCTGTTTTGGGAGTCAACATTGCGATCTCTCGAGTGTTTTTTCATGGCGATGCACACTCGGCTGTCTTATTATGATTATCACAAGGTAGATCTAAAACCCAATCGACCCTTCTACCGGATGTTATGATTACGAGTGTTGTGTACATGTCAGTGCAACATTACTTTGTCCATAATTCTCTGCTATTTTTAAGCTGCGCATCAAATGAAAATTTATCCAAACAATTAAATGTTACTGCTTTAAGTACTTTCAATTTCTCATTTCCAATCACTTTCCTAAAAGGTATTGGTGGGTGTGGTTTATTTTGGAACAGTTTTACAAGGTTGAACAGTTTTTATTATTAAAAACTCGTGTATAAAAATTTGATAGCTACACTGTGTGTCCAGTCTTCCCTGTAAATAAATAGTGAAACACATTTGTCCAAGTATATGCATTCAGAACAAAAAGTTGAGATTTGTATTATGCTGATTTAATTATTATGTTGTACATCAACTGAATTCTATGAGAATGGGATTTAGGGGCGTCGGATGCAGTGGCTAAATGCACCACGTCCAAATAATGAGGGGGGGGGGGGCAGGGCAGAGGTTCGAGAGGGCAGGGCGCGGCGCCCTTACATTTAGGCCTAGCTGGAGCACTGTCATTTCAGGTTTTTTGGCAATAGTTAAAAAAATTGCAATGTATCAGCACACACTTGACCATAACACAAGTTTATTTAGGCTCAGTGTTCTTTTTCTGTATTTTGGGGATCTTTTCGACTTATTGGCCTTTGGATATTGATAAATGAAAAGTGAGTAAATTGTTTCAAATACAATTATGAAAGTTCTTTAATCCACTCCCTGTGGTAAAAAGTTCAAACTGCTTGGATATACTAATTAGTTCAAAAAAATTAAGTTTTTTCAAGGCAATTTCTACTGTGTTTAAAGCGAAATAAGAGGTGTGGAAATATTTTAATAATTTGCTTGTCCACGGACAAGTTGATAGCAACATTCTTCTTGTCTAAGCAAATATTAATTTTTGTTTAATTTATGTCACAATCGTCTTTGGTATTTGTAAGGTTCAACTTATATGACATTATTAACAAAATAGATAAAGATATTTTTATAGTTTGATTTATATGCAATGTTACTTGTAAATAGCAAGTTTAAAAAAAAAGACAGTCATAATGTTGGTCCCAGTGTTAGATGTGTCTTGATATATCCACCAAAGATGTTGACAGCCATATCCTATATTTCAAGTAAATACAAATCAACATACATGTAAGTGTGATTGTTAATGTTATAAAGTCAAGTGACAATCATATCTATTTTTGCATATGTTTTCATTAATTGGTACTCAGCAACTACATGATTGTACAAGTTTGCTGTAACTACACATGCCTTTTTCTGCCTTTCTCACGGGTCCGATAGTTGGACCCATTCCCAATGCCAAATATGCATATTTTTTCCCAATTCTAAAAAAAAAAATCCAATTAAAAAAAAAATAATAATTTTTTTTTTAAAGAAGTGCCATGACTTATGATTATTAGACTCTATATCTCAATTTTATTTTGTAAACAACCTACAAAATAATTATATAACCATAATTTATATGAATTTTATCCAAAATGACTGGAAAACTCCCTGCCCAAATAATGCTTTTGTCGATGAAAATTATTCCCAATTTGGAAGATTTCACGACTCGAAAAATCCCGATTTTGCTAGGTACTTTTCCCCAAAATAGACAGAAAAAGGCCTGCTACAGTGTTTTATAATTTAATTATTTTAAATATTTGTTAGATATTTGTTTGCAGAGCTTTAAAATTGATGGCTGGTCTTTGGTTTGTATAATGTGCGTACTTAACTGCTTCTTTTTTAGAAGCAGTTAAGAAAGTGTTTTAAATCAAGGTTATGAAATCATATTTCAAAAATGCTTGCCCAGTTTTGTTTTTTTAAGACTTCAAATTATATAAAGAGGACATAAATGTTTTCTTTGAAAATCAAGTGCCTGTCTCAAAGGTTGGGGGCAGCTGGGTATTGGATTCCTGCTTATTTATGTCCTTGCTTAGTATGTGTGACTATCATTATGTGTTAAACATTTGTTGCAGGTTGAGATGCTGTTTATTGGATAACAAGAATTGCGCAACACCATGCAGGACTCTGCAACTGAAACTGCCGATATTGCAGTAGCTACTGAAACAGACTTGCTAGGACCATGTGAACCAGGAACCAGTGTGACTCTAGAGGGAATAGTATGGCGAGAGTCAGAAAATGGTATGGGCAGTAGTTATTTTACTGTCAGTATTTGTTAGATACAGCATCTTATAGTCTGGGCCTTCCCTGGCTCAAAATGTTTTTTATTCATATTTACCATGCTATAATTTTGGGGAGGAGCGGCGCACACATGTTTTACAAAGTAAAACATGTCTAATTATAGATATCACATTGTTTATCAGCCAGTAAACAACAATTAGCACCTGTATTGAGAAGGAATGAAACTACAAGGGCTTAAGATTCAATGGTTTTATAGCCATGCCCTAGGGTAATAACAGGTTTATAATCTGTATACAGAAATAAAGCAAAATTATTTTTATAGAAACAAGATCTTACCAATATTTTGTTGAAATATTATTTTAATATGATACTATTATCATTAAGACTTATAACAAAGGTAATTTTGTTCTTTCTCTATAGACATATCAGCAGTATCATTGTATGAAAAAGATTTAAATCATGATTATTCACATAATTATTTTGAAGGTTCAATATTTATTTACTCTCTCCTTTTTTCCCATTTTAAATTCATATAATATATCAAATCTTGTATAGAAAAAATTATGTTATGAGGTTTTAAGTTAACATAATACTGTGTGGTATATCCCAAGCTGGTAATAATTTTTCAAATGGGACTCAAAATAGAATGTTTTAATAGAATAAACTTTTAACTAAAATAGAATGTACCGGTAACAGATTTTCAAAAAATTGTTTCTGCTTATTAGAAGCTTATGTAGAAGCTTATTAAAATGTATATCACAGATCAGGGCTCGACATTAACAGTAGTCTGACTGTCCGGGACAACCAAATTGTTAGTACGAACAAGTAAATAAAGAATTTGCTGGTCCGACGGGACAAGTGGTCGTTATAATTAATTACTTAGAAAAAATGCCTTTAAATCCGTTATTTCTGTGGAGTTACCACAAAACTTTTTCGATTATATTTGGTTTACACTTAAACGACAAAGCGTGAGATATTCCAATAGTTCCATGTGATACACCGTACTGTTCACAAGGGAAGCAACCCTTGAATTTTTTTTGCCAAGATAACAAGAATATTCTCACTTGTAAAGAATATGCATTTTATGACACCAGTACATCCTTTTGCAAAGTACTGAGCAGAATAAGATATTATGGTCAGGACAAGTTGCTTTTTGTTCAGGATAAGTGAAATTTTGGTCTACTTGTCTATCGGACAAGTGGCTTCAAAAGTTAATGACGAGCCCTGCAGATATAATTATGTTTGTTGTTGATGAGTGCTTGCAATAAAATCTGCAGTTGCCAGTGGCAGTTGGCTGCAGTTGACATCATTTTATGGGTGCATTAATTACTACCGTATGTGCCTCAACTGCCAAAGACTTTTATAACACTGTATTGTGTGAATTGGGAATAAGACATCAAACTGGGAATGGACATCATTTTGGTGTTTTTCTCAAACAAAACTATTAATTTCATGATCTACATATATTTTTGTAATATATTATCTATAATTTAAGCTTAATAAGAAATTTTCCATGACTTTTTCATTAACAGTGATTGAATTTGTATCATTTAAAGTGTAATTTTAAGCCGTGCCACGACATGGACACAGTTTCATTTCATGAGGATATTTTTTTTTAATTAATAAAAAATCCAGTTTTGAAGTAAAATCAATTTAAAAGATGCTATTATACTTGCAAGTATATGTTTTAATTATAATTTGTAAAACTAGATAAATGCAACATATAAAACTGCATATTATGCACTTTTGATAAAACACAATTTATTCCCAAATTGATGTCTTATTCCCAATTCACATAATACAGTGTTTTTATCCATATTTGCCATTTACCACAGAAGTAAAAAAATATAACTTCTTCGTTACAGGAGTCCTAGTTGTCAATGTGACGTGGCGGGACAAGACATATGTGGGAACACTTCTGGATGCCACACGGCATGACTGGGCACCACCCAGGTTGGCACAGCAAACATGTTTTTTATTGACCCTTGTTTGGGGACAACTGAGCTTAAAGCATGTGCTTAAAGTGTCCTCCCAGATTAGCATCTGCTGTCCGCACAGACTAATCAGGGATGACACTTTCCACTTGTATGGAATTATTTGTTTTAAATCTAGGCATTTAGCCTAGTTTTCACCAAAACAAAGCTGATTGAAAGAATGTTGGGCTTCCTGGGATTTTTTAACCCTTTGCATGCTGGGAAATTTGTCGTCTGCTAAAATGTCATCTGCTGAATTTCTAAAATTAGCATTTTCTTTGATTTATAGTATAGCAAACAGTTTGGATCCTGATGAGATGCCACGTTCTGTGGCGTCTCATCTTGATCCAAACTGTTTGCAAAAGCCTTCAAAATTCGGTTCCCGCACTGAAAGGGTTAAGCCCAAGCAACTATAATGGAGGAACAGGATATATTGTTCACCCTATGTGTTTGTATTTGGATGAAAACTTAATCATGGCTTACTCAGTGACTTTCAAAAATGGATTCCAGAATAAATAGGAACACATTAACCTTGTTTTATCATCGCATACATCTTTTAATGTCCAAGATCACTATTATATCCTAGGTATGATGCGTATAAACAGTTAGAAAGAAAAATATCTTTGTATTTAGCTTCTTCATAATTTTCACTAATTGCTTTGTATATTTATAACGTTTTGTCACTCGACACCAATTATAATGTCAAGCACTTACCAGGGGCATACATGTCCATAGCAAACGTTTGTAGTGAAATGCAATATCTAAGTAGCTTCAGATTGGTATGATATGTTGCAGGCATTAACAAAGACAGAAAAGTGAGCCATTGGCATCAGATGAGTGGTATTGGGCGATAATTGTCCATTGGTTTGTTTTGAAGTGAAATTTTCGTGAGACCACCACAATCATCACACGTGTCTTATGCCTGCAATAAGAGTGAAATATATGTCTGATACTGTACAGGTTTTCTAGGCAATATCAAACAGCTCTCAGAGCTGGTCTTTGTAAAATGTATAAATTGCTTGTAGGTAGTGGAGTGTTCTCACATTGATGTTTCTGTTGTTAAAATAACTGCTGGAGAATTACTTTACAATCGTCGGGTGTCTTTTTAACCAGGTTTTACGAAGGAAAAAACTGGTTATTAGATTGGCGAATGTCGGCGGGCGGGCTGGCAGGAGGGTGGAACAAGCTTGTCTGGGCCATAACTTATGTCGTTCATTGTGAGATTTAAAATCATTTGTCACATTTGTTCACCATCATTGGACGGTGTGTCACGCGAAAGAATTATGTCAATATCTCCAAGGTCAAGGTCACACTTCGAGTTCAAAGGTCTAAAATGGCCATAAATGAGCTTGTCCGGGCCATAACTATCAATCATTGTGAGATTTTATAATCATTTGGCACGTTTGTTCACCATCATTAGACGGTGTGTCGCACGAAAGAATTACGTCAATATCTCCAAGGTCAAGGTCACAATTTGAGTTGAAAACCTGGTTTTGTGATAATTTTGTCCCTTGTCTTAGTTTTGTCCTTGTGACAAGTCACCCAGTCAGTATCAGCAATATACACTTGCGGGCTTGCACATTTTATAGATATAATTATTAACTTTCAGGTTCAACT